>NC_048220.1:61164036-61399684 GCF_002007445.2 Ailuropoda melanoleuca | reverse complement strand
GAGAGGAAGAAGCAGGCTCACAGCAGAGGAGCCTGAGGTGGGGCTCAATCCCACAACGCCGGGATCACGCCCTGAGCCGAAGGCAGACGCTTAACCGCTGTGCCACCCAGGCATCCCGGGATTTCTCTTTTCTCTCAACTTCCTCAGCACTTTCTGTCATGGACTTAACATTTGAGTTTTGATTACTCACAAAAGCCCATAAAAGTCCAATTCAAAGGCATTTGGAACATTGCTGAGGTGCAATCCAAATCCTGAATGCCACAAAGTGGGAGTACAGTAGTGAATTTTCTCACGGGGAAGTGAGTCATGCTTGGCCGAGTGTCTAGACCTCAGCGAGGCTTCACTGTTCTTTCTTTGTTGTAATATAGGCAGTAAGTTTTGTGAACTCATTAAAAGCTGTGCTCCATTGTGGAAAATGGCTGTTAATCCAGAGATAAAACTTTAGATGAAAGTTGAAAAGGTAGTTAACTTTTGGTTTGAGGAGAGGCATAGGAAAGGGGTGAATCTCCAGTCAATGTGATTTATGAGTTTGCCAGGGACTTGGGAAGATACTTGCAGATTCTTGATTTTATGTTATGGACAACTCTTACCTTGTATTGAGATTATTTATGTCTAAGACCCCTTGAGGGCAGTAAGATTTCAGAAGGCAGTGAGCAAATCATATAATGTAGTTTGGTGGTTCTAGAGGCCGAAGAATTAGGATTAATTTATAACTCTGCCAGTTCCCTAAGACTGCGTGACCTTTGGGAAGATAGTTGACTGTGCAAGCTTTTTGCTTCCCCATCCATAAGGTGATGGGGAAAAAATACCTATTTTAGAGCTAGGAAATGGAATAGCATCTGGAAAAGTGCCATGTAAATTGTAAACCTATATGATATAGATGATTAAATGATTATCAATATTTATGTCCCCACAGCATCAGTCATGGGACGAGGCACTAAGGAAAGATTTGTTGAATGAAGAGGTGAATGAGGGAATGAACACAAAGCTATCACAATAGCCTAGTTACAAGAATAAAAATACTTTTCTTTCCATAGTAGTGTCTCTGAGGTTCTAAGGCATTTTATTTGCTTGCATTACTAAAATATGGAAATCAATAAAAATCATTACTGAGAATTAAATAGCACTAGATTATATCAACTTTAATATGAAGCTGGATTTCTTCTTTGAGTGCCCTGGCTATTCATAAACTGCTGGGCCTACACTGCACTGTTTATGGCAGTACTGGAACCCTTCGTGTGTATCTCAGCTTTGTAGTTCCTCTGGGACGATCCATTATTCCACAGATCCATTATCATCTATAATTCTCTTTAAAAACCTAATAAAATTTACTGTAAGATGCCTGTGCAGTGTATTGTCTTCAAACATAACTTTTTCCACATCTTTCTTGAGTGTTGAGCTTTTAAAGGATCTGGTATTATTGGAATGGCAGCTCCCTCGTGCTTCGGATTTATACCTCTCCAAGGTAAGGAACACAAGGTGCTGCTATCCCAGCCAGAAAGGGTTTAGATATCGAGGAAATCTGTGACTAGCTTTACCCTGCTGCTGGGCCAACCAAACCTAATAAGCTACAATGCCACGAACTGGTCTGGGCAGTCATTAAATGGCTTAGTTTTCTATAACCACCTTTAGAAAAAGAATGATTTTCCTCCCTCTGGAGAACACGCATTATTCCAGTTAAATAATTTGCACGTACTTAAACCAGTCACAAACTAATGCACCAGGGAGATCTTGGACACCAGAATGCACGCTAGGATGTTTCTCTGGGAGTAATGTCACTACCGTTCAGACTCACCGTTGTCTTTGGCCATCGTTCCTGAGATTCAAGGGCATTGAAATTGACTCCCCGCCCCCCATCAGTGAGGTCATTCACTGTTGTCCCTGCTCAGGGATCTTTAGCGGTTGTGTTTTGTGTTCCCTGTCCCATGGCCAAATACAGGGGAATAGCTTCTCTTCTACTGCTCTGTTCTGTGTCCTCGTTTCCTGCATTTGAGCTTATGAATGCCTCAGAGCATTGTGTGTAGTGGGAGTGGCAGTGGGGATTATTTGAAGAAACAACCAGTCTGTTGACACAAGTAGACGTCACTTGAGCAGGGCTGTCCCTGGGAGAGGTAGTGGGTAAGACAGGGCACGGTGTCCTCAGGCGCCAGAGGATGGAGCGCCACATGGGATGTGTGGTGGGCTGAAAAATGGCCTCCCAGAGATAAGGACCTCCTAATCCCTGGAACCCATGTGTGTTGCCTTAAATGGCAAAAGAGGCTTTGTAGATGGGATGGGGTCAAAGATCTTGTGATGGGGAGGTTCTGCTGGATTAGCCAAATGGGTCCTAAATATAATCACAAGGCTCCTTATAACAGGGAGGGTAGAAGGTCAAAGGTGGAAGGTAATGCAGTGATGGGAGTAGGGAGGGGAAAGGCAATGTGATTTGGGGTCATGAGACAAGGAATGATAGCTCCTCGAGCTGGGAAAGGCAAGGACCACATTCTCCTTTAGAGCCTCCAGAAGAAACTAACCCTTCCTTGATTTTAGCCCTATAAGACTTACTTGGGACTTCTGACTTCTGGAACTGTAAGGGGATCAATCTGTGCTGCTTGAAGCAATTACTTTTGTGGTCATTTGTTGCAGCAGCCACAGGACAGTGATATTGGTGGTTTGGCTGGAGTGGCTTGAACCTGGGTGGTTGGCACTGAAGGCTTTTCTCCCTTTACAATCCAGGGCATTCTAGCAAGCCTGTAAGCAGAGGCTGTTCAGTTCCCCTCACTGGCCTCTTGGGCACCACACCCTCTTCCTCGAGGCTAGGATCAGGGCCCTTCACTCTTCAAATGAATTATTTTCTTCATTTTCTTTCTCAATAGACCTTGATGGCCCATAAAGCCTAGAGTCAAAATCAGCTGCAGGAGTTGTCCACCTTCCTCAAATTCATGTAGGGTTTAATTTTCAAATGTTCCTTAGAAAATATTTATTCAAATGCACCACAAGGAGGAAGGTAAACAACGTGCTTGTGTTTCCACACGGAAGCAAGTGGAGCATGTGTGTCCTGCTGCACAATTACGTCCTAGAACTCCTGGGTATCCTTTCTTCCTTATTTTTGTGGCAGAGCTGGAATTACTGCTTCGGTTGCATGCCCAAATTCCTCCTGGGAGGTACCTTGAACTGATAATAAAAGAGAAAAGATTCCATACTGTGTGCAGAGTTCTGTAATTTTTTGCCTGGGAAAACCTTAACCATAGCCCAGGTTTTATATTACAAAAATGCATATAACAAGTGATTGTATGTCAAAAGCAAGTATTATGTAAGAGTTGGAAAAAAATCTTATCTATCCAAAGCCATAACTTCCAAATAAAACTCCTTTTGGAGTTGGCAGCACAGATGTCTGATTTAGGCCTATTCTGAATAAAACTGGCTGAGTTATCAAAACCCCATTAATCTAATTTGTTTAAACTTAAGTAGTACCTTATGCCTGGCTCAAACAGAGTTTAAATGAAAAGGGAGTGGAAATACTCAATATAATTAAGATGGCAGACCCAACTGATTTATAAAGAGAGAAGACATAAAGTCGACAAAAGAAGCCCTGTGGTATAGTGTTTGGCTTTGAAAATGCTAAATAAATGGAAAATAATCTAACGGTAACAATAACAGATATGTGAAGCTCATTCAGGATCTTCAAATGCAGAATTTTCTCTATCTACCTCCTTTTTTTCTTCACTGATGCACATCTCACTAAAATGCACAAACAAGTCTCATTTTATCTTCTAGGCTGTGGCCTGTAGTGTTATCTCCTGAGAGCCTTCAGTGTAACCTAAAGAAAACTGTCAAAAAAAAAAAAATACATACATCTAAATGCTGCCAATTTCAAACCTTATTACTAGAAGCCATAGGCTCTGGAATTATCCTTGTCAGAGCGAGGAAGGCAGCCAACCTTCCCAGCAGTCTCTTTTGCATCTCTGAACTTCAGTAGCATTGAGTTTCTAGGGCTGGAACTAATGGTGTGACAATTGCACGGTGCTCCCTCCTCTCTTCAATTCTGTTTCTAAAGGTCGGGATGACCTACAGCGTGACAAAATAAGCTAGTTGTTCGGTTGAGCCAGGTGTCCTTTGAGAAGCTAAGAAAAGGAATAACAGTGTCACGAAGTCATTAGTGTACCATATATTATAAGCCATAAATGACGGCTCTGAGTGAGACTGTCCTGCTTGAGTCTGCCACTTCCTGCTGGAATCATCCCATAGGAGGTAGGAACTGGCACCTCGCCAAACCTCTGTGCCATCAGAACCAGGGACCGTGGGCCTAGAAATTGGAGCAGGTCTAAGAAAGTTGATTACAAACAGACGGAGATATATATATCTTTTATGTATATATAATATATAAAAAATATAAAAAATTGCATATAATGTATAAAAATTATATAAAATTATATATATAATATATATTATATATATATAAAGAAATACTTATTTGATTCAGGAGACAAGATCTTTCATGTGGTATCATCACTGCCAGGCTATTTTAAAAAATCAAAATGTTGTGAATTGATGAATTTTCTATAGGTACTGGCAGGTGTAACTGGAATCATCCCAGAGTATACGAAATCCTACTCACCATATCTCCTAGTATGTGAAAAGTAAATGAAGGGAAACAAAAACTAAAATAAACAGCAGATTGCCCATCTAATATTGGAGTTGGTCCATCCTATCAGCTACTAAAACCTCCAATCAGTAAATTCTGCCTTCTGATCATTGCCAGACTGCCAAATATTGGTTAGATGAGTCCTGGTAAGCTTCCTGATTCTGAGATTCTAGATTCTATGTCTAGTGAGCCTCTGTACCAGTCTTGCTGACTTCTCATCTACTCTCTTGCGCATTATCCAGGCACAAACTGTTCCCCTTTGCTGTCTCCTCCATCTCCAGCTCAGACACGGTCTTTCCCCGAGAGTGGCCCCTTTCACCTGCATTCTCCCTGGAGCCTGTAACATTAGCCTAGTGATGCTAGTAGATTGGGTAACAGTGGGGTTGGAGAAGGAGACTATGGGTCCCAAGGGCTGCTGGTGGTCCTAAATGATCAGAACACTAGGGTATGCTAATCTCGGAGTATCCTTGCCTAAACTCTCAGAGTTCTTTCTATTTTGGTGAACATTCTGTGATTTAGAAATATGGCTGTATTTTATGAGACTCACAGGTAGCATCTCAAGAACTTTCTAAAAAAGCTCCTTGGTTCTAGTTATTTGAGTTGCGTATCACTCAGGACAGGTTAGGGTGTAGAACAAATCTTCCCTTGAATCTCGGGGGCTCAAATCAACAAATATTTATTTTTCACTCAAGTAACATGTGTACCATAGGTTGGCAAGGTGCTCTGCTTCTCAAGGACCCGTGTACTAGAACTCCATTATGACTCATGCCTCCAGATTTCCTGAGGTCAAGAGAATGTGGTGAATTGTGTACCAGCTCACAAAACTTCTACCGGAAGTTACATGTCATTTGATCACATTTAATTGGCCAAAGCAAGTCCATGTTTATGTTGGTTTTGTGAATCAGAATATTTATGAATGACCCTAATGAATCCTAGAGGGGGCCTTTGTCTTTTTGTAGCTCCAGGTCCTCCAGGTATGCTCTGTGATTTCTTCCCTATTCTTATGATAATTTTTGCTTTTTTCTCTCTTTCTACTGCTCTTTCTACTTCTCTAAGTGAAGCTGGCTTTCTCATTGATGATGTTATTTTCCGTGAAATTCCTCCCAGCACAGACTTCTCCTTTTCCCCTTCCTTTATCGCTAACACAGAGGACAAAGAAAAGGGTCAGCATCCTTTGTTCACGATTGCCAATTCTAGATTATTGCTCTGGCTGTTGAATTCGGTAATCTGTCCTCTTTACAGCCGTCCCATGCAACCCTCCTCTATGGAGCTGCCATGGGAGACTCAGGCCCCCAGTACTTTCTTTGTTGCCACCTCGGTGACTCCAGTTTCTTACTTCCTTGACACCAATGATCCCCACCTCCACTCTATCCTCGGGTCTCATCATCTATCTGCACATCTCTAATTGTGAGTATCCAGCCTCTTACCAAATCTCTTTAACGTCATTCATTCTAAATTTGTTGCTCAGACTGACCCTGTCTTCACTTTCATCACAACCCTGCCTCAGCTCTTCTCCCTCCTTTCTGACATCATTGCTCTCCTGCCTATCCCGCCTTCCAGGCCCAGCCAACTCAGCAGTGCCTTTGTTTCTTCCCTAAAATTCCCCACTGACCTTGAACTTCCAGTCACTTCCTTGCTGGGCTGCCGAGTACTGCAGGAGAAAGCTGTGCTGATTGAGTCTGCCACACATTCGCGCTCGTTCCCTTTAACCAAACCGTCATTTCTGCTCAGCACTTCTTTTATTCATCTCTTGCTGACTCACTGCACATCCCACACAGCAGTTTTTCCAAACATTTTTAACTCTCTTTGAGATTCAAGCCCCGCTCCAGATATGGCCCCAAAATACCTTTTCAGTTTCATCTCTCATTTCTCCCCAAAAGCTCTTTGCCTTGTGCTTTCCAAACTCCATACATTTGCTCTTCCTTTTATACCTTCCTCTGTTATCTTCACTGAAAATGCCACCTAATTTACTTCCTCCTCTGTGGAGAGGCTTTTCTCTGACAGAGGTCGTGATTTGTTGTAAACGTCCATGTGACTCTTATTACCTGTTATGGGACCTAGCAAATACCGCATAGTGGGTCCTTGCACAGAAGTACCATCTCCCCGGTTTTATTGCGTTTTCCTTGAAAGGAGAAAGCATGATGGTTTGTGTACATAGTGTTTCTAGATGATGTCTTGCCGTTCTCAGGTAGATGTTCCGTTGATGTTTGGCGGATGTAGTTTAGTTAGCTGGCTGGAGAACAGTTTTTTTCCCCCCTTCTTCAGAAAGAAGTAAAAGTAAATTAAAGGTAAAGATGTTTTTCATCTACTTTGATTATTTAAGTTTTAATGTAACAGGTAGTTTTGGATGTTAGTACTGGTAGATTGAATGTGTTTGGAGAGTAGTAAAAGAGTTATGTGAAAGAGCCATATTTCATGTAATGTTCTTGAATTCTGTGATTCCTTTCCATGCAGGTGAATTAAGATCTGTATTTCATTACTCCTTATTTTATCCATATTTTTAATATCTGAATCAATAAAGACAATAGCTCATGCGTAGAGTTTTGTCTTAAAGCAAGCTGCTTTAGGTTCTGGTCTCCTGAAATACATTTTATTTAAAAGTAGATGCAATCTTTTCGGGATTTGCATGTAATACCTTATCCCTGCCTGAGTGTGGAATTCTTGAGAGATAAAACAAAAGATAGTCAGATGGCGTGCCCAGGTGTCCCCTTTATTACCAGTAAAGCTGATGTTGAAGAATGTGGGCAATAATAGGATTGCTGTTATCATATTGCAGAGTTAGATCTGCTCATCCAGCCCAGGGCAGCCCCAGGTTAGCACAGCCCTCCCATGTGGGGTCCTGCCCCTGTATGACTTCCAGCATGGAGGAGCAGAGCAGGATGCCAGCGTCCTATGGTAGACGGGATCTACACATGTCTCTGGCTACTCCCTGTGCCTGCATACAGGGAATTTCTCGACCTGTTGAGAAAGCAAGGTGGGGCAAAAAGGTTTAGTACTTGGGGAAAAATACTTCCTCATGGAAACCAGAAGGGGGTAAGAGCATTCTTGTCTAACACTCTTGAACCTGATGGTATATTGTGTGTACCTATAGGACGATTGATGGTCATCATTGATGAGCAATCTAGTCATTTCTGTCTCTGTCTTGGGTGATACTTGTAATATTAACCAAACGCTATATTTATTTTGCAGCTTTTATCGGACACTCTTAAGACCTTAAAATAGGTTAAAAACTATTAACTTCTTAGCTAAAACAAATTGATGTACATAATTACTTTAGCAGGCTCAACCATATAAACACATGGGAATAACAGTCCTTAATCTAAATAGTAGATTAATAATCATGTGGAGGCTTCAACGTCACCACACAACTGAATACTTTATTGATGTGAGATTGATGTGACTAGAAGGAATTTAGCCAGGACAAAGCATATCCAAGCATTTTTTTGGCCCACAGTAAGTCCCTTCCCTAAAAACTTTTAAGGGTATGTATACATTATTTTTACTCTTGACAATGTCTCTCTCTTTATTTACTATATTTTACTATATATTTACTCTTTTTATTTATTATATTTATTATTTATTTTGGATCCAGTAACTAATCTACCCAGTTAAACAATGAATACAGTGAGAGAAAAAATTGGTTTGATGGCTCAGTTAATGGACAAGTACTTTTCTGAATTTACTGTTGCCTAAGCTTTACTCTTAACCCTTGTTTTACTAATTATATTACTTTCGGATTTATAGTACCTGATTTGTGCTGTTATATATTGACTCACAGATCACTCCCCACGTTTATCGAGATTTTTGCCCCTGCCTGTCCAATCAGCATCCTGCCAGTTCTTTCATTCCTTTATTCCCTCCTCCAACAATGCACTTTGATTTTGTTGAAGTCTTCAAGCACTTGAATTTCCTTCTGATTCCTGTTACCCCATTGGTTCTTCAGTGTTTTATATTCTGTAGTACAGGCCCATTCTTTGCTCAGTATCCCTTGAGGGAATCACTTGTACTCTTAATTTCAGTTTATGGATTGGTTGGTGCTGTTATCATCCCCTGGATCCAGGGGTGGACATGTGACCAGGCTTGGCCAATCATAATGCTCCATTTCTTCAGTTGTAATGCTTCATTCGGGGGTGGACATGTCAATCAGATTTGGTTGGTAATACTGGGGAAGAAGCACCCTCTTTCTCTTGGGGTTTCTAAACTGATGAAAGGTAAGCCTGTTCCTGCTGCTGATCATTTTGGCTGTTGCTCAGGGAGGACCTGTCAGAGAATGAAGCCCACAGATATAAAAGCAGAGCTGAGAGACAGAGTTAGGTTCCAGTTCAAGCAAATGAAATCAGATATACCTAAAGGGATACTTACTCTTCCAATATTCAGTTTCATGAGCCAGATGATTCCTTTTCTCCCCTCTGCAGATTGAGTCTTAAATACTTCCCTTCTTATCTAGACTGGATACCATTTCTTTTTTCTTTTTTCTTCTTTTGCTGTCTCTCTCCTTTCTCTTACACAGATATTTTGCCTCCTTACATGCTTTGGATCAGTCCAACTCACCTTCTTCATGTCTAAACTGCTGACTGCTAATAGTATCAGAGAACTATCAAAGTTGGTGCCACTACAACATTTTGACGCTCATTTTTAGGTGGGCCCTTGATGCTGCCTGTTGAGCCCTGACTATATGCCAGGAACTTTTCTAGGCACTAAGGATACAGAAAAGAATATGTTAGGTAAGACTGCTGCCATGTGAAACATTCTATTAAGGCAAACAGTTAAGCAAAAATGCAAATAAATGTATGATGTAATTTCAGGCAGTGACACATGTTATAAAGAAAAAAATTACAGGCTCTGGGGCTAGAGAATGACATAGGGTTTGGAGGTTATTTCATATGCGTTAGCAAGGAAAGTCTTCTTGATAGCCCTTTGAATAGAAACTTGGATGAAGTGAGGGAATCAGTCATGCAAGGTCTCCAGTAAGGAACAAGAAGCCCAAAGGCCCTACAGCAGAAATGAACATGGAATGTCCTAGTGATAAAAATGGAAGGTTAGTGTGACTGGAGTATAGGTAAAATGGAAGGAAATGAGACACATCAGAAGCAGACCATGGTTTGAACACACAGAGCCAAATATCTCCTGAAATCTCTACCTGGTTATGATGTTACCACATGAAACAGAACAGTGAATTTCTAAAAGTGAATTTCTTAAGATTTCCTCTTACCCACCAACTTCTCTTCTCTCTTTAGTTCCTATCTCAGCAAATGGAACTACCATCTATATGGGCACCCAAGTAGGAACCGTCATAGTCATACTCCTTTTTCTTCATGCCTTTCATCTGATTACTCACCAATTTCTATCAATTCTACCTCTTAGATTTAGTCTAAATTTGCCTTCCAGCCTTTCTGCTAGTGCCTTAGTTCAGGCCCTTATCATTTCTCTCTTGGGGAGTACAAGACTCCTTACCCTCTATTCTTGTCCTCTTGCTTTTCATCCTTCATATCACGATGATTCCTGTAAAATATGGTTTTGATTTTGTTACTCCATTTTATAAAATCCTCTAATCCTCTATTTCCCATGGCCTACTGTCCAAGCCCTTTAGCACAGCATACAGGGTCTTTCACAGTCTGGCCCCTGCCTACCTTTCTAGCTCCTTCTTCCCCCTCCATCTCTCATTTTGTTCCCCACTTTACCTGAATAGTGCCTTGCTCTGCATTCTGCACACTTGCACTCTCCCTCTGTAATGACACTATAGCCTTTACTTTCCTGAATAATGCCTACCTATTTTGCAAGTCTCAGCTCCAGGTTTCCTTCATATCTATTCCCATTGAACTCCATATCTAGCCATGCTCTAGCCATTTTCACATTGTTTTGCAACTGTTTGTGTGTCTCTCTTTTGATGGCAAACTCTTTGAAGGCAAATTATTTTGGGGGGGATCATTTCTTTTTTTTTTTTTCCTAGTGCATAGCATAGTCTTGGCACACAGTGGTTACTCAGTGATTGTGAACAAGCAGGGATACTATAATCCTCATGAAATTCTCCCTTTAGAAACACATTATAACTTAAGTAGTTCAAGAATACAGTATTTTCTTTTTTTTAAAGATTTTATTTATTCATTTGACAGAGAGACAGCCAGCGAGAGAGGGAACACAAGCAGGGGGAGTGGGAGAGGAAGAAGCAGGCTCACAGCGGAGGAGCGTGACGTGGGGCTCTATCCCAGGACCCTGGGATCACGCCCTGAGCCGAAGGCAGACACTTAATGACTGAGCCACCCAGGCGCCCCAAGAATACAGTATTTTTTATACAAGTAATTTAGACTTTTATTTTACCATTCTATTTGTCCTTATTATATAAATGATTCACATGTACATAAGGAGGCATACAAGCACTAACACATTTATATCCATATATCTCTTGGAAGTCCATCTATAACCTAGTTGTTTAACTTATTTAGGGCATTGCTTCAAATTTATTTTTTCAATTAATAAAATTGTACCCTTTGTGGTTATTACTCCATGGGGTGTAAGCACAAAATTTAAAACTTCAATTAAAATACATAAAACAAAGCAGCAGCAGTTAAAATAATATATTTGGAAAACCTTAGCTTAAAGTGATGCCACAATGGGGAAGGACAATTTAAAAAGACACACACACACACACACACACGCACGCAGCTAGGAAGAATAAAATGTTGATGATCTAAAAATAATCTTTTTTGTATCATAAAAAACAGATGGGGATTTACACTTTGCTCTTTTAAATTGTCATCTCTTATTTTGTGGGCAATGTCTCATTCCTAATTGAGTAAACAGTCAGTATTCCTATCATTGTTTAAAAAACAGAGAGATTGGGTCACTATCTTCAAGTATTTTTATGGCAGGAACTTTTCAATCACAACAGGAGGGTGCCAATAGAAACCTAGAGATCGAGACTGAAATCTTGTATGGAGAGAACTACATATTTTTGTCAAGTAAGAAGTCTACTTACCCTGACATTCTGGCTGGATTTGTCTTTAATACTTAGAAATAACCAGGGATCTTTTGCCTTTTCTTTCACTGTAAATTATATTGTTTGGGGCTTTCGGCTAAAATGTAGAAGTTGAGTGAAAAACATTTATCTAGCCAATAAAAAAAAAATCTAAACAATGAGGTGAGGAGATATAAAGGCTGATCTACCCAATTCCAGGGATTGTTGACAGAAGGTTTTTACCTAAACATTTTATTCTAAAAAAAAAAAAAAAAAGGTTATTCAAATGCCTTGAAGTGAAGTAGGTTTTGTGAGCTTCTGGATAAAATTTCAGGTGGTTTCCCAACACTCTAATAAAGTAGACATTTTTTGAGAATCTGTTATGTGCAAGATCCCATGGCAGATAGAAGGCAGAATAAGTTAGGCTACCTGCCTTCAAGAAGTTTATAACTCTGTTGGGGTAAAGAAAGTGTGCACGTGGATAGAACATAGGTTAAGCCTAGTGGATTGTACACATGTTTATCTTGTACCATCCTGAAATACTACTACAATGAGAGTAAAAAAACTAAGGAGGCGTGAGCTGATAGGCATACCAGAATGGGAGCAGATATAACAATAGAGCAAGCCATTCTAGAACATAGGAATGAACGGAAGAATTGGCAGAGGTAGAAAACTGATTCTAAGTGTCTACAGATGATATTGGTAACAAGAAGTCAAATTTTGCCACAGGACCCCAGAAAATCTCAGAAATTAAAAATATTTGTTATCACTGAAGACAGAAATAAAGCGTGGGATTGAAAACGGGGAATTGGATGAAAATTGCTGTAACAAGACACTAGAACTCCCTGGTCCTCCTTACCTCTCCAACGTTAACAGAAAACAGAGGTTTTATTTAAAAAAAAAAATCAAAGTGGAGAGTCTCATGTGGATGGCGCTGAGTGGTTAAGACTCCCTGACCTCCATGAGCTACTTGGCTGAAAGAAGCAGCTCACAGGCAGGAAGGTAGAAATTTTTCTCTGAAGGTTCTGAACTATCATAGAGTGTCTATATCTGTCTACAGAGACTGATCTAAATCATGCATCCAAAGCGCTATGTCTCTAGCCAGCCCTGAAATCTACCAAATGACAAATTCCACCTTATATGATATCTAAACAACTTTTTAGCGTTTCACTCTTAAATATGAATGGGCAAAAACTCAGCAGATATATGGGGATAGCCTTCAACAAGAAGGACAGAGGAAAATGTGTGTGAGAGAGTAGGGGAGAGTGTGTGAGAGGGAGAGAGAGGACAAAAGAGAACTCAGAGGAAAATATAGATAAGACAGGAAACAGAAGAAATGCACCTTTCTCCTGCTTCAAAGCCATTAATAAAATCTTTAGAGAGCTGAGAGAATGTGCTGTATCTGTGAATCAAGAACAAGATGGCATTAAAAAGAACACTTGGAAAACAAACAAAAGAGCTCTTGGAAATTAAACATAAGATAGCCACCAAAACAAAAACAAAACAAAAACAAAAACAAAACCCAACCAAAAAACCAGTAAAAATTTTGGAAGTTAAGACCATTTTCCAGAAAATAGAAGAAAAAGACAAAGAAATGGTTTTTTACAAGGCAAGAAAAGATAAGAACATTTGAAGACCAATCCAAAAAGACCAATATCTGACTCATATTTCCATAAAGAGAATGGGAAGAAAATGAACAAAGAAATCATATAAGAACACTTGCCAGAACTGAAAGGCATACATTTCCACAGTGGAAAAGCCCACTGAGTGACCAACATGAGGGCCAACAAAAGATCCACACCAACACACTTCACTGGGAAATTTCAGGACAAGACTGTAAAGAAGATTCTTAAAATCTGTAAAGTAGCTCACATACAAGGATCAAGAGTTATAATGGCATCAAAGTTCCTAATAGCAACAATGGAAGCTTAGAAATCTCTATCGATTCAAACTATAGTAGAACAAACATTTTGCATACAAGATCTCAGAAAATGTGCCTCCTTTTGCAGAAGCTATTTAGTACTTACTCTAAGAATTTGAAGGCATAATTATGATCTAACAAGACATGGGCACAAGACAATAGGGATTCCACGTAGTTAGAAGAGGAGGGGATAACTGGGATGACAACAGAGGTGCAGGACTACTGGATAAGCAGTCTAGGATGGAGCTGGGGAATGGAAGTTTCTAGAAGTGCTGGGGCAGGCAACTACTGTTTTTCATTCTAAGGTGGCATGATCAATTGACTTAAAATTGTTCAGTTTTTCTCTTTTTTTCGCTTTGATAAAAAGTAAAGTTAAAATAATGTTTCAAAAAAAAAAGATGCTGTGTACTATCAGATTTGCAAACATAGTGCTTTGGATATTGAGGAAGTAGAGATTCGTTCCGCCTGGAAGGCAGTTTTCATGGAGAAGGATGAGCACGGCAGAGATTTGGTGTTTGGCAATCATCACACATATCTCTGCATGTACCAGGCTCCCTCGCAGGTAGACTGGGCCCATGTGACTGGGTTGTGGCCAATGAGATGTGAATGGAAGAGATGTAAGTCATTTGTGGGCCTGGCCCTTAAAATAGTCCTGTAAAATCCTATGGATATTTCTTTATGGTGATAGCCTCGGGGGCCAGATTCCAGATGGTGAGGAGAGTGCTTGACCCGCGTATGACTTTGCATGAAGGAGAAATAGATTTTATTGTGTTAAACCATTGAGATTTGGGGCTTCACTTGTTAACGCAACATGCTTTGTGGGCTATCTGGAAGGTCAGAGGCAGCATGGAGTAGTCACTAAAGGCAGGAATTCTGGATCTGGACTGACTGGGTTCAGATCCTAATGCCTCTGCTTACTAGCTGTGGGATCTTTGACAAGTAAGTTCATTTTAATGTTTCTGAGCCTCGCTGTCCTCATCTTTAAAATTAGTGTAGTGATGGTACCTATCTCATAGGGTTGCTGTGAGGATTCAATAGTTTAATATGTAAAGCACTCAGAGCAGTTTTTAGCACATAGTGAGTTCTTCTAAGTGTTGGCTACTATTATTTCAAAAGTAGGGAAGCAAGAAATGGCTTCATAGGGGAATGTAATGGAATGAAATGGGATGTTAAGTTCTCTTTGAGGTATGGTGTACGAAAGTAGAAGTGGAATATAAAGATTGTTAGGGTATGGAGGCTATTTGATCAGGGGAGGAGACCTGCTAAGAGGGATACGAAATAAGGCGTTTCTTAACAAACGTTCGACTGCGCATGATTTGGAGTGCTGGGGAAGAAGTCTCTGGCAGGTTGTTGTTTGTTTCTGGGGGTGGGAGGCTAGCAGGACTGGCAAGTGGAAAGAGATGGTGGACGTAAAGAGGGTAAGAGCAAAGACAAATGCTGCATTGGAAGCTGCAGCTATTACCACATCCAGCCTTTTTTTTTTTTTCCAAGATTTTATTTATGTATTTGACAGACTGAGAGAGAGAATGAGAATGAGAACGTGCACAAGAAGGGGGGAGCAGCAGGCAGAGGGAGAGGGAGAAGCAGGTTTCCTGCTAAGCAGGAGCCCAACGTGGGGTTCTATGTGGGACTCAATCCCAGGAGCCTCGGATCATGACCTGAGCCGAAGGCAGATGCTTAACCCAATGAGACACCCAGGCACCCACACCACATCCAACCTGGGGGATGTGAGTTTCCTTCAGAAGGACGATAGGGTGCTCCCGCAGATTCACCATCCATGTATGTGGATGGCAGCAGAGCCTGGTACCCCCGCATTGACTGACTTTCAGAATGAAATGGCTTCCAAATCCCCTGAAACTTTGTCTTGTGGCCAAATAACCCAGAATCACAGAAGGCATAGACTTTGGGAAACGTAGGTCCAGATGGGGATCAAATTGTACAGAGGGACTCTGGATGCCAGGCTGTGACTTTGGGCTTTCCTGTGTTGGCTCTGGAGGGCAGTTGAAAGCTTGCAAGATTAAGAGATTCAGAATTGAAAGCTGTAGGACCCTCAGCTAAGTTGCTTTTGAGGATGTTGATATGTTGTTAGAGTTGATTTTATTCGCTATTTATTGCATACCTACTGTGTATTTGTAAATCACTTCTGCCTTGTTTTATTACTTAGGAAGGCTCACTGCACTTGTGGGGTTTTTTTTTGTTGTTGTTCATAGAAAGTAATCTTTATCACTACTACATATCTCTAATTCCAGGGAAAAGAGTACTAGACAGTAGGTACGATTCAGTGTCATTGCCAGTATAAGAGTAATAATATCATCTGTTTTTAAAGTGCTTTAGGCTTTTGGAGGACAGGTATTGCTGGATGTAGGTATAAAGTTAAAAAGGAAATTTAAGATGAATGATGCTTTTATGGTGATGGCTGAATAGTGTGTTTCAGAGGAACAGGCGAATCGCAGTGTTTAAGAAAAATGAACATTGCCGCTTAATGGCGCAAGCTGCCCCAGTTTAATCACTCCCAAGATTAGTTCTCCTTTTTGGCAGCACTGGAAACAAAGGTGTGGTGACTTTCCAAACAGAACTGCCCGCAACAAGATTGTCATGGTGCTAGATAGGCTCTTCTCCATCTACTGAAATTCTCTCACCCTTCAAGGTTCATGCTTACTCCATTCCATCTTTGAAGACCTCTCCGATGGCTTCATTGAGGAGGCATGTTTCCTTTCTTTAATTTTTTTGGCACTTTGTATTAGATTTGGAAAATTATTCTCATTATACAGGGCTATCTTTACACTAAAATGTAGAGCAGAAGACAGAGAGGGAGATCTGGGTTCAAATCCTAATTTTCTGCTTACTGTGTGATCTTAGGCAAGGTACTTAACATCCCTGGATTCAATTTCAGTTTCCTTAAGGTTTAAAAAATTTCACTGAAGTACCTACCACATAGCTATAAAATGTATACTAGTCTCCTTATTATGCTTTTTCTTTCTTTAAATTTATTACAGTATCTCCAATTGGTTTTAGTCACTTTAAAGATAATCTTTAATCATTGTTAAAACAAACAAACAAACAAACAAATCTTAATCATTGGTAACTCCTTCTCAGCATTCAGCCTGGTGTCTGACTGTAGGCATTCGATGGGATGCCATGATGGGCAGATGAAGGAAATGGAGGCAACCCCCTCTAGTTGGGGTTCCCACTGAATATTGCTGCTGGGATCGAGGCAGATTCCTCGTCTGGAGTCTTGATATGTACTTTCCGGGGGCATGTCTAGTTTTATCAGAGAATTAGGCTGCACATCTAACCGGAGCTTCTGTGGTGACATCCACCGCTGAAGGTGAAACAAAATCAAAAGTACTTCTGGAAAGAACAGAAAGGAGCTTTTGAGGTTTCCCCATCCCCAGTTTTCACCAGGGCCCAGGGGATGCTTTCAGATGTAGAGCATGATGGAGTGTTGGCTCCCAGAAGTCCACCTTCCTGTCTTGAGCAGAATATCAAAGCGAAGGCGGCCTTTCTGAGAGAGCTTCCTCCCATGCTGGGCCCTGCTGAAAGACCATTATTAACCCCACCAATTCATGTCCAAGTGGCATCAATCATTTGGGTCACACAATGCCTGACTGTAAATTATGACATTATCTCTGAGTAGGAAGGTGATAATAATAATAATCATTAAAAAAAAGAAAGCGCCCGGCATGGCCCCGGCCGGCTGAGGACCTTTGCCGGATCTGTCATATTTGTTTTGAACATGAAAGGCTTGGCTGTTCCCTTGCAGGCCCATACATCACGGGGCCTGTCATGGGTTTCTGTGGGACCGGTTGACACAGCTCAGAACAGCAGCTGCTGGATGGCTTTGGGGAGCCTGACTCGAGAAGCAGTTGCTGGGGTACAGGGACCACAAGCATTCTTCCAAAGACTGACATCCTGTTGTGCTGTCCTGCCACTGCCCTCAGTAAGTCACAACGAGGAGTAAACTGCTGTCACCGAGATGAAAGGCCCCCTTCCTCTGATCTCTCCACTACAAAATTACTTCAGTGCCACACTGTATTTTATGTCAATACCTATTTTATTTTTCAAAATTGAAAAAGATATAAGTACATTGTTCCCTGAATTCCTGATGCTCTGGGTAACCTAGCAACTGACTATGCCACGTAGCATACAACAGAATATTATCATGCACTCCACTCAACTAACAAGCAAGCAGCACAGATTTCCCTTGCAGATGATTTAGGCTAAATTAACGGTTAATAGTTGCTATTAATATTAAAAATAATAATAACCTCCCTTTTTCATTTCTTAGAGCTAGATTTGTAGGGAATAATGCTTGGTTCTAATTGTACATGTGGGAGAGTGTTTTTCACTGAGCCTACATCTTCCAAGCGATTTGCATGGGATTTAGGTAGCCAGCAGCATGCTGCAAAGTGATAATCACATGAAACAGGCGAATACATTCAGGATACTTGGACACCATGCAAAATTTTCAAGTTCAGAATTACTCATGCTTTCTACCTCTGGGAAGATGCTGTCAATAAAGGGCTTGTGTGCAGCGATCAGGCTGTTTAGCCATGCTGACACTGCCCCCCGTGCTCAGAGAAGGCTGCCGGGAAGCCCTCTGGCAAGCAGCTCTAGGACAAGAGGGAAGCCGGAACAAGCATCAGGGTCAGGGAGAAGTTCAAGGAGTTTTGACCTGAGAGAACATGGCAAGGTCATGGCACAGAGCAGGAGTCTGCTGAAGAATGGCAGGGGTTACCGGGAAGGGAGGAAAGAGGGAAACAGAAGTTGGATAGAACAAAGGAGGAGAAAAGGGTGTCTCCGGGAGCAAGGAGGTAGAGCATCAAGCACATACAGCATCTTGAAGCAGGGGTGGGTGGGTTCTTTTTTGATAACAGAGCAGCAGTTTAAGAGTGGGAGGATAGGGGCGCCTGGGTGGCACAGCGGCTGAGCGTCTGCCTTTGGCTCAGGGCGTGATCCCGGCGTTCTGGGATCGAGTCCCACATCAGGCTCTTCCGCTGTGAGCCTGCTTCTTCCTCTCCCACTCCCCCTGCTGTGTTCCCTCTCTCTCTGGCTGTCTCTATCTCTGTCGAATGAATAAATAAATAAAATCTTTAAAAAAAAAAAAAAGAGTGGGAGGATAGGTATCGAAAACGAGCTTTTATGTCCACTTGCCCTTCACTTTAGATTTCCTTTCTGGTTGACCCACCTATTTGTGTTTTGTGAAAATAAGCTACTTAGTTAAACGTACACAGACACCCACACAAACACAGACACACACACACAATTTTCATTAATGGAGCCTTGTGAATAATTCACTGTTGGCTTGCTCTTCTTTCTCTCCCTTTAAAAGCAATCAATTTAATTTGGTAGCTTCTGTCCTGAGCCACCGGAACTTTGAGAAGCTGTTGCAACTTTCTTAGAACTCAGACCTCAAAAAGAACCCTTGAAAAGTCCTGCTGTTTCTCTCCTTAACTAGTCACCTCAATCTGAAGAACTAAGGGCCTTTCATTTTGAGTACATCCTGCTGCTTTTTAATAATCTACGAGTGAATTAGGCATTTTCGCCTTCAGGTTACAGCTGTTGTAAAAAATGTTTCCTTCCAATCACGAAGAAAATAGTTTAATACTTTCTGAGACTCTGAGCAACCTATTATATGAAAAAAGTGCACAGTTTCTCATCTAAATTGAATTAACTTCATTTGCAGATATCAGTGTAAAGCTGATTCTGAAAATACTGTTGTTTTTCTTAATTAGAACAAAAACTTAAGAGCACATTTTGCTTGCCAATAGGCCAAGGCAATTTTACTTATTTAAAAAGAATTTTGATATTGTAATCAAGGAACAGCCTTTCCTGTGGTCTGGTTTCTAAGTGCTCACAGTTTGTGCCGATTAAGTAGCAAACCATTTGGTTGCACTCCTTGCCACCGGGGAACTGACAGGACACTAAATATCATTGCAGTGCAGCAAAGCATGGAGATGCTCCGAGGACAGCAGAGCTGAACGCACGAATACAATGCATCAGCTTGGGACTGGATGGCAGAAGGGCGATGAGAATCTGGGAATCAGCAACAGTCTGAAATTGTGCCGTATTTGGATTTGCTCAGTTTTAAGAAAAGTATTTTAGAAAGCAGAGAACTGGTGTGGTGATTTTTTCTGTGCAAGCGTTGAAGGATCAGCTGCTTTAAAAAAAGGTCACATTAATGTGTTGGTGCCCAAACACTTGTAAAAGCCGGACCACCCACGGGGAATGTGTTCTTGTCAGAGCCCCAGTGGAGTGACCTGTGCATCGGAGGGTTTCTGTTGCTGAGGTGATGGGGTGGGAGGCTGGCAGAGATGGCCGCCGTCTGAATTTACAAGAGCCCATCAGGACAGCGGCACAGAAAGGGTGCGTCCCTCAGTGCATTAGAATCAATCCGCTAATTGTTTCAGGTATGGAATTGTGGGGAGGGCGTGGCTTGAAGGGTTGCTCCAAAAGCAGTTCACTTTTCTTTTCCCAATTCTAAAATGCCTTCTGTTCAAAGAGCACTGATACAATGGAAAAATGTTAGGAGGGCAACTAAGAAATCCTGGGACAGAGGATGAGGACAACCGATTGAAATGTTCATGGTTTTGGTGTATTGTAGCGAGAGAGAGTCACCGTCAGTGAGGCGGCCATGGTCCTGTTTTCATCTAGAAATAGCTGTGAACAGATGGGCATAGGTTTAAAAAAAGATAGTGGCTTAAAAATAGAATTTGAACTTTGTGAGTTTTATATGGTAAATTGACAATATTGCAAAAAAATACCAAATACTACCAAAAAATCCTTCAAAGTTATATCTAGACAGACCAAAATATGATCCTCATAGGCTGATGGCAGGGTGCTGTTAGTAAGTGTACAGTGGCCCCCTTGGCCATGAGTGAGCACACGCATTGACAGCCTAAGATGAGGGTGGTCTTGGCCGCACACCAGTGTGATACTAACGACTTGAGAATACTCTTTCTGTAAGGGTGCGTTGGGTGTCGTTTGCCCTCAGTGAATCCTAATGCTTTTCAGGGTTCGGGGCTGCTTCCTTCCACAGCTCCCACCCAGTCCAGGTAAACAGTACCCTCAGGCTTCTCATTAACATTACGGTGTTAGAAACACTTCAGGCCTTCTTAGCTGGGTATCTGTATCTTAAATGCAGACACTTGGAGAGGATATCATTTAATGCAGAGAAATACAACGTTAGTGGTGGCATTCTGGACATGGCCATGCCGGAGGTTTGTTCTGATGGGAGACAAACCCAGTATCCCTCAAATTATTTCATGCCAGCAAACGGCCTACAAGTATAACTGCAGTCTGTCTTTCTATTGAGTGCCAAAGTCCTTCTAATACATTCGTTGTCTCCAAACTTTTTACCAGAACATGCAACTTAGTAAAAATCTATTGTTTTAGACATAGAATTAGCCCATTTACAGATGCTACCTTGTTATATTTTAAATTCAAGTGACTTGTTAAAAGAAGATAACATTAGGTTAGAGACCATTATTAGCACCTTGGGGGAGTCTTTTTGTTTTTTTTTTTTTTTTTTAAGATTTATTCATTTATTTTAGAGAGACCACATGAGCGAAGGTGGGGGGGGTAGGGCAAAGGGAGAAGGACTGAGTGTGGAGTCTGATGTGGGACTCGATCTCATGACCCTGAGATGATGACCTGAGCCGAAACCTAGAGTTGGATGCCTAACCGACAGAGCCACCTAGGCACCCCAGGAAACTCTAGGTAAAGACAATGATAGGCAATATATATGTGATGTCATTTTACTCTGGTTAAAGTCAATATAATACGCTTAGAAGAAGCATCAGATATTAGAGGGTAGTACAGTATACTGAACGCATGATTAAAATAGTATAGCAATATTCTTGCCTTAAGATATGGTTAAAGCAATGTTCTTGCTTTAAGATATGGTTATGGTTCAAATCAGAAAACGACCAACAGCCAAACACCACAACAAAACAAGTCCTTCTGTGATTTCAAATTAGATACTATAATTAAGTGTGTTAAAAATACAAGGTCCTGATTTTCTTTCGCCCATCTCCCTGCTCCTTTCTTGTTTTCTTCTCTCATCATCTGCCCCTTATTGGAATCAGTGAGACACAGTCTGGCAAACCAGGAATGTCATTGCACCATTCCTGCTGCCAAAGAAGCAGCTCCCCACTTTGGGGAGTGATGTAGGGGGCTGCAGCATGCGGTGGTTGGCGGCCTTCCCAACTGTCCCGATCACGGGGAACACGTGGTGGGCATTGATGATCACCGTGCTTGCAGCTTCCTAGCAAATACATTCTGTTGTCTGTTAGCGCTCCACACAGCACCTTTCTGTTGCTACATTGTGAGTGGTCTGTCCTAAAATTCAAGTGAGGCATTTGCCTGGATTTTGTGTCATGTGTGAAGATACATGGCAAATCAAGATCTCATAGGCTTCATAACGAAGATGTTCTGTTAGATAAGAGTCCAGAGCAGCGGGAGAGGGCATGTGAGTTGGGAGGGCCTACCGTACCAGATCTTAGGAGTCTAGGATGCCCAGCAAGGAGACATGGATGTTTTCCCTTGTTCCTGAATAATTCAGTGCACTTCCTCGGGGCCCTTATTTCTTTTCAAGCATGCAGTGGACATCAAAAAACCTTGCTGGAGACGGTTTAAAATTTCTTTCCCAATCAAAATAATCTTATGATTTCAAACCAGGAAAAGAAAAAAGTTGAATAAGGAAGTTGAAAATTGTATTTCACCCAGCCTCGCCTCAGCCCTTTGCATTGAAGTATTTAAAATGGGTGTAGAAAAAAAATGAGAAAAATTGAAAAGGCATTTTTGTTTCAAAAATAAAATACCCACCCCTGAATGTAAACATGAACTATAGTCATAATCTTTTCATATGTTTTTGAATTGTAATTATAAAAATGCCAACTATGGGGTAAATGGTACCAGGAATTAATTAGTTCACACTTTTTAATGTTTGTAGTTTCTTTCATTCGAGGAGCACCACACCTGCCTAAGCTAGAGATCCACCCCCAAACCTGTGCCCACACATACACAAATGAAACCTTTACTAGTTAAGTCCACTAGTTCTAGTCCAACTGGCAGACAATGGAGTTAGAGATCAGCGGCCTAGTCTGCTCTGGTCATCTCCCTCCCAGGGTCATTTGCTTGGCAGGAGGACAATGCTAGATACACGCTAACAGGGTTAATTGCAGCCACACATAGGTTTTCTTTTTGGATGAGAGGGCACCTTAAAATTGATCCACGTACTGTCGAGGGACTCATTCTGGGCTTCCTTTCAGCCCGGCCGCACCCCGTGACAGGCTGCTGCTACCTACCGGCCCTCGGACACACCCGCCTGGCTTTGCAGGAAGTGTGGGAACAGGCGCAGAGCCGGGTCAGAGGGCACGGAGCCAATGTCGCTACATGCACGTCTCCGCTTTTGTGCTGGCCCTGGCGTCGTCCTACTTTATGCAGATTCCACCTCTGCGAGATCCAGATTGTGCCATATGGGATTCCTGTGTATTACTAGCGAGGACACATGCCTGTGGGAACTATTCTAATGAAGGACCAACCCGGGCACTGCTGCCTGAACACTTGCTTTTCCCAGGAGAATTTCTGTAAGGGGGGCTGCGGGGTGACGTCTGGGGGCAAAGACATTCTCAACGTCTGGGAAAAGAGTTGTGTGTCTGGTTCTTTACAGAGTGTGTGTACGGAGATAGGAAGTTTTAGGGTTGAATTTTCTGAAGCAAATATTTTTTTTTTACTTTGTTTTGTTTGTATTCCTTTTCCTTATTTTTACTCCTCTCTTCCCTTTGTTCTTTTATTACCATTATTGTGTGTGTGTTTGTGCGTGTGTGTGCGCGCGCGCGAGCATGCGCTCGCACGCGGTCTTGTGTGTTTGCCTTATCACTTCTGATGTTTGCTTTCCTTCTATCTAATTATGCTTAATTTTAAAATGTCATGCTTGGATTTTCTCTCTGATAGATTCTGTTGCTTATCTGTTGTTTCAAGTCACATTTCCTTTGCAGAGTCTGCATTCCTTGATCAACCCTCATGTATTTCGAAGCTGTACCTCTTCCTCTCTTCCTTCTATGGGTTACAACTTTGTACATTTCCATTCCTCAGCATCAGTGCTCTCTCTCTTCCTTTTTCCCAAACCCTGTTGTTTATAACTGTTGTATGGTTTCACTTAATTATTTTTTGATGGAGGCATTCATTTTAGTTACTGAATAAAAATAAAATCAAAAGATGTTCTTTTTTGCCTTTTCCCCGTTTTCTTCTCAGTCTTCTTTACATCCTTGCTCCATTTTTAAGACATTTCACCTTTCCATCCATCTTTCTAATCCCAGAAGAATTCTTGCTTTCTGTTGCATGGATGCATTCGTATTTAAATCCCAATTTCTCTCTACCCCCCCTTCTTATATTCTCTCCTCTTTTTAGTTCAAGTGAAGATTTTATTGATTGCAGATTTTATTTTGCTTTGTCTAAAGAGTTATTACCCTCTGTATAATGCTATTACTTTTCAGAGCTTGAGATTGAGTCTTACATAGTCAAAAAGATACATAACTTGAAGTCAGATGATCTGGGTAGAGACCTGACCTAATCTCTTGTCATAGGTTCACTCATGTCCCTTATTCACTCACTCATTCATTACTTACTGAATTTATTAGACATCCTCAATATCTAGTCTGTGCCACCATGGTCCTGGGTAAATACCTATTCACTCGTGCCTATGATAAGCCTGATCTCAGAAGTCTTCATTTGAAATAATCTTCTAGACTGATTGACTCATTTTGGGGGGCATTCAGGCTTTCTTCAACAAGGACAATTATGCACCATGACCATTTTTCCAATGACAACTTTTCAAGTTGTGAATAGAAAAAAATATTGAGAGCTAAGACCTACAAGGTTTCCTCTGGCTTACATTTTACAACTTCAATTGAATGGCTCAGTGTCTGTTTTCATATAACCTTGGTCTTTCATAAAGACATAGCCCTGGAGTTAGTTTCACTTGTATTTATAGCTGGAGGTGAATTGATAAGTAGGGCTTCTCTTTCCTGTGGATGGGACGTTTTAACAGGTGCTGAGGAGCTGCTTGGCTTCTTATACTGGTACTCCACAGTTAGAAATTCATTCCTTTAGCTTATGAAATACTTTTATGTTAAAATATAAATACTCCTGGGATGGTAATATATCCAGTCATTAATGCCTTGTAAGATCTTTCCCCTTAAAGGATACATTTTGATAGCCAGAGGAAGCCTGCTTTAGGGGGAAAACTAGAAACTGCAGGGTAGTTTTATAGTACTAAAGATACAGGAACTGTGTGTTTTGCTTATTATCAGCCCTACTACAGAAGCACCTATTTGCCATAGAATGAAACTTCTCATCACCCTTCACTGTCACAGCGTTTAGAGGTCTTATTGAGCCATCATAATTTTTGATAGGGCCTCCTTTGACTTCCAAAAATATCCCAACTTGATGAAATATATAGTCATCCTATTTCTAAGAAACAGGTAGGCAGAGGAGATAAAAAAGAAAAATTTAAGAATGGCATTCCTTTTATTGCTTTAAAAATGTACTTTATTATTTACTTATTATTTTCTTTGTATTTTATGTTATTGCTTTATTTACTTATTGTGTATTTATTGCTATATTTTTCATTTTTTTCAATTGGTATCTTTGATTCTTTATTCATTATCATTACTGCTTGGTGTAACTTTGGGCACCTTTTCCTATTCTGACCTAAGAACAGACATAGTCCTTTAATTCTCTGATCTGATGTCCTGTGAAGGGCTGAGGCATGGTCTTAGACCTAACTTGGTTGAAACATATATTCTATAAGAATAAAAATAAAGCCTTTATTCATGTTGTAAAATCAAGAACAGGAGATTGTTAAACTTTGGCATCAGCCGTTTATAGACTGTATGACTTTAGACAAGTTACATAACCTTCCTGAGCCTTGATTTCCTCTTCTATAATGTAGGGGTAATACTATTATCCTGTCAGGGATATGGTGAGAATTAAATGAGATCATGTATACAAAAGGCCTTGACACAGAGAAGCAGAACAAAAATATATGACCTCCTTTTCTTGTATGTATGGTATCATTTAAAATAGGTTATTCTTGGGGCACCTGGGTGGCTCAGTCAGTTAAACATCTGCCTTTGGTTCAGGTCATGATTCCAGGGTCCTGGGATCGAGTCCCACATCGGGCTCCCTGCTCAGTGGGGAGTCTGCTTCTCCCTCTCCCTCTGCTGCTCCCTCTGCTTTTGTCCTCTGTCTCTCTCTGTCAAATAAATAAAAAATTAAAAAAATAAAGTAGATTATTCTTCAAAGACGTGATCTCTAAAGAATGACATTATTATACCTTAGTTTATTAGTGCAAATATCCAGGTTCTTTAGGGGATTACCTCCTTGGTGCTGGTCTATTTCTGATTCTCTTTTCTATTGTTACAGATGTCCCTCTAAGATATTCAGGAGACATGGAGGTATTCTTTCAAGTTCCATCAGGAAGCAGTGTTACTGAAAGTCAGTTTTTGGCCAAAAGCACAGATTTGCCCAGATTTTCAAGGAAATGGTGATTAAAATAGAACAGCCATCATTTCAATTATGTTTAAAAAAAAAGAAAAAGAAAAAGACTTGAGTTTCAAATAACTTTCAGGATCTCTGGGAGTGCCCAGTGAGGCTCTCATAGCTTCTTGCGGTTTGTAAAGCTCACTGGTAGATTTTCAAACCAACAAGTAATCCCTTTGTTATCTCTCCCATTACCATGGCTGCATATCACTCCATCTTCCATCAAGGATTTTGGAGAGAAAAAAACCAAACTTTTTTCAGTTTCCTCCTTAAAAAAAAGTTAATTAAAATGTAATATGGAGAGTGTTTTAAAATTTTTACTTGGACTCAAAACTCATGTCAATGTGATTATGTAATTTCAATTTAATTTAGATTCCCAGAAGTATTAGAAAAAAAATTCTCACCTGAATTGAATTTTGCTTCCTTTTGTTATTTACTCAAACATGTTGTTGAAGGCATTATCGTATTATAGTATGATGATTTAAAAAAATATATATTTAGGGTAATACCATGATTCAACCTAGATTGGGTGACATGTGAAGAAGATTTGGGCAAGTCCCAATCCTCTTCCTTGACAGAAGAAAAATAATTTGTAGCATAGAAATGGGATTGCTTCTTCCTATATCACCTACATCACTGAAATACTTAAAAAGGTAGTCTGCATGCAACAGGGTATTTCTTTGGCTCGTCTGATGTTGGTTATTGGGCTAGCTCTTGTAGTTGTAATTTAGTTGAAAGCCAGAGTGAAGTAATTTATTTTATCTCAGGAGCTTGCACGAATGGGTACAGACACCTAACAGATCTCCTATACACACCAGGCTGGACCAGTACTTGTACCATAAAGGTGACATTTGTGTTCATCCTTTCAAAAGAGGATTCTAAGCCCTGATTGTCCATTGCCAAAGGTGATAAGCTACTATAGAGACTCAACTCAGAGAGTCACTAATCCCCATAAAAGGCCAGCAGATGAAGAAGAGAGGTTAAGGTCATTGACTAGAAGCTATACTGTTCTTTACTGATATATGGAATGTTGGCTGAAGAAAGTTCTTTTATTTTCAGAACTACTCTGCCAAGGGAGAAAGCATGAACTTGCTACTAGAATAATAACCTTGTTTGAAATACCACTAAGCTATTTTTTGGAGTAGTCCTCTAAGAACGAAGTGTGCTTTGTGACTTTTCCGTGGTCACTTTCTTTGTCATCTCAGATTTGTTGAGCTGCCACATGTGCGCTCACATGCCCTGTGTGTATGGGTAAGAGATACTTCTCTATTCAAAAGAATAGGTCAACTTTGCTCGCTGATTCTGTGGTAGCTTATATGTTAGTATATCCGCTTCTTCATTTTCCCATATAGGAAGACTGAAATCATTTGACCAAGGTGAAGCCTTAAAAACACTTTTATTCTTTAAACAGAAACGGAACTCTCCTGCTGTTTCCACTTTTAATGTGTAAGGAATGAGAGCCTTCTTGAATACTGGCTTTAGTCAATCACATGTTTGGAGGGGCTTAAGGACCCACTGAGACGGCACTATTCTGGAAACACATTTTACACAAAGTGTGACTTACAGTTCCCCAGTGTTTGTTCTCTAGATTGCGTTAGAAAATGAGCTAGGCCATGGTAGGTACAGAATATAGGTAAGAGATAACCTCGAAACATTTACCTAACAAGGCCTTGGCTGGTACTGAACACAGATTTTTTTTTTTTAATCCTCAAATGTTATCTTTCATTATTAAAGACATTAGACTATGATAGATACCAATGACACATACTGTTACTATAATGGCAGTATGCATTACTGAGCCCCTTCTAGCCTAGCGCACTTTGCTTCCTGCAAATATTCTGTATTGCTTTTGACAGTGATTCTTGATGTAGCCAATTCTGACCAATAAGGCAAGTAGGTTAGTTATTTGTGAATTTAAGTCACATTAATACCTTCAGATCTGTGATACAATGATGTTTGAGTCAAGTTGCATTTCAAATATAGTTGTGTAACAAATGACCACAAACCTAGTAGCTGAAGATAACAACTGTTTTTAACCTAAAACAGTTACCTAACAGTTCTATAGGTCAGAAGTCTGTCGCCCAAGACTGGGTTTTTTGCTCAGGGTCTCACAAGCCTAAAATTAAGGGGTTTGTGTGCTGCCTTCTTCCAAGCTTATATGGTTGTGGCAGAATTCAGTTACTTGTGGTTATGGGACTGAAGGTGATATTTCCTTGCTGGCTGACAGCTGGAGGCCGCTTTCGGATTCCTAGAGCCCCCCACATTCCTTGCCACATGGCCGTCTGTCTTCAAACCAGCAATAGAGAATCTATATTGTGTTAGATTCCTCTCATATTTTGAATCTCTCTCTCTCTCTTTTTTTAATGAAAAGCTCTATCCGTTTTTTAAGAGCTCGCTTGATTGGGTCAGCTCCACTCAGGTTCGTATTTTCTAGAGTCAACTGATTTGGGAATTAATTACGTCTGCAAAAGCCCTTCGGAGTTCAGTAATTCTCCTCTCTCATCTGTAGTTTAGATTTTTGGGTTTAGCTTTTTGTGGTTCTGGTTACCCATGGTTAACTGTGGTGGGGAAGCAGATCATCTTTCTGACGAATCATCAGAAGGTCAATAATAAGCTAACTATGCCGGAATGCCTACGTCATTCCCCTCGCTCCACCTCCATGTAGGCATTTTATCATCTCACATCACCAGGAGAAGGGTGAGTACAATAAGGTATTTTATAAGGGGTACCTGGGTGGCTCTGGCGGTTAAGGGTCCAACTCTTGGTTTTGTCTCGAGTTGTGATCTTGTGGGTTGTGCAATCGAGCCCCATGTCGAGCCCCATCTTGGGTTCCGCGCTCAGCAGGGAATCAGCTTGGGGATTCTCTCCCTCTGCTCCCACTTGCGCGTGTGCTCTCTCTCTCTCTCTCTCTCAAATAAATAAATAAATAAATCTTTTTAAAAAAGATACTTTGAGAGACTATGAGAGTGAGAGACCACATTTACATAATTTTCATTGCACTGTATTGTTATAATTATCGTACAGACAGTGCATGAATCATGATTGTTTGACCTAGTGATTTTTCAACTTTACAGTGGTGTGGAAATGATAAGCATTTAGTAGAAACCGAACTTCGAATTCTGTGTTACGATCTTTTCCCCGGCCGGTGATACACAGTGCAGTACTGTGCCGTGAGGCTGGGCAGCAGCAACGAGCCACAGCTTCCAATCAGCCCCACCAGCTGGAGGGTAGACAACCCATACACTTATAACCATTTTGTACCCTACCATACGGCACCTGCATTACAGTAGTCGATTACATAAGCTGTTCATCGCTTTATTATCAAATAGGCTTTGCGTAGATGATTTTGCCTACCTGTAGGCTAATGCAAGTGTTTGAGCACATTTAAGGTAGGCTAGGTTAAGCTATGATGTCAGGTGTGTTAGGTGTGTTAAATGCATTTTCAACTTATGATAGTATACTTGAATGTAACCCCATCATAAGTGAAGGGATATCTGTGGTTTGTTATTAGTTATTGTTGTTAATCTCTTACTTGGCATAATTTGTGAATTAAACTTGATCATAGGTATGTATGTATAGGAAAAAAGATAGTATATATAGGGTTTGGTACTGTTTTCATTTCAGGTGCTCACTGAGGGTCTTGGAATATATCCCCTTTGGATGAGGGGGAACTACTGGGTTAGTGTTTGATTACTTGGAGAAGGGTGTCTATGCCAGGGAGTAGAAATTTTGGGGTCCATCTGAGAGTTCTGCTTAGCTCAACGAGAATACTATTCTTTTATTTATTTATTTTTTATTTATTTTTTTAAAAAGATTTTATTTATTTACTTGACAGAGATAGAGACAGCCAGCGAGAGAGGGAACACAAGCAGGGGGAGTGGGAGAGGAAGAAGCAGGCTCGTAGCGGAGGAGCCTGATGTGGGGCTCGATCCCACAATGCCAGGATCACGCCCTGAGCTGAAGGCAGATGCTTAACCGCTGTGCCACCCAGGCGCCCCAAGAATACTATTCTTTTAAATCTGAGTTAGTGGGATTAATTTAACTATATTATTTTATTATTTAACTATATATTATTTAAACTATAGAAAGAGTCTAGTAATAACAAAAGAATTTGGCCTTTGCCTTGATGATCGACATCAAAGAAGTTAATGTCACTTTCTTTAATCTTATATAGTCCAAAAGAATCCTGCCAGTTTGGTTCAGTACTTTTATTGCTATAGACATAAAAATGAATATAAAGATATACATTTTATATCCTTGTAGGGGACACACCTAATATATTGTCTAAACTGAAACCAAAAGTGCAGTGATCTGCGTAAATCAAGCAACATTTAGTACTTGCTGTGTTTTAGGCACAGTCCTGGATGATGGAGACCGAAACAGGGTGCTGTATCTCAAGCTAATTTCTTATATTTCAGTTAAAGGATCAAAGGCATTTTTATGACATTCTAATTTATGTGCAAGGATAAGCAAGCAATATTAATTAATGTTTTGAATGTTTTCATAAGGGAAATATACTTCAAATGATACTTAATAATTTGGCAATACTACAATGATTAATACAGAGTGGGTCAGCACAGGAATGTAGGCAGATCAATAGGACATAATTAAAAGCCCAGAAAAATCAGAAACATCCTGATATATATATATATATATATATATCCTGATATATATATATTTTATATATGTATGACTTTATATATATGACTTTAATATAGTTTTAATATATAATACTGAAATTACTTCTGAAATTTTGAAATTTGAAATTACATTTGAAATTACTGATATGTTATGAGAATTGTGAACTATTTGGGAAAAAATGGAGCTATATTTCTTTTGCATCAAACATATAAAAATCAATTCCAGATGAAAAAATGTAAAGGTTAACAATGAGAACTTAAAATTGTATGAGAATATCAGATGCATATTTGTATTATTTGAGGGCAAGGAAAATCTTATGCATGATCCCTAAGTAGATGCCAACACAGAAGTTGATAGATTTAACTCCATAGCAAACTCTTCTGCAGATCAGAAAACATCTTAAATAAAATAGTAGGGTAGGTTATGAAATAAGAAAAAATGTTTCCACACATATGGCAGAAAGTTAATACCACTGCTGCATAATGAGCTTTTACAAATCAATGAGTAAAACAGTTCAGGAAGAAAAAAAGCAAAACAAGTAAGTAAGAAATTCAAAATGAAGAAATACAAATGACCTCCCTCAAAAGAAAAAAAATGCTCAAAGTCACTAATAATCAAAGAAATTAAAACTAAAACAAAGAGATGTAATTGTAACCTAAAAAAACTGGCAAAAAAGGTTTGCATATTAAATGTTGGAGAAAATGTGGGGAAATAGGCATGCAGACCTTTTGGAAACTAATCGATTTGTAGAAAAGTCCTGAAAGTATGTACAGTCTTTTACCCGGAATTCAGTTTTTATTAATATATCTTTCAAGATAGCTAAGAATAAATACAAAGATTTAATATTTATTACAGTATTACTTATAAAAATTAGATCTAGTCTAAACATCCAGTAATATGTCATGGTAACTTTAAAATATGGACTATTATAAAATATTTTGAATTACTTCATTTTGTTTTTTATTTACTTATTTTTAAGTAGTCTTCTTGCCCAGTGTGGAGCCTAGTGCAGGGCTTGAACTCACAACCCTGAGATCAAGACCTGAGCTGAGATCAAGAGTCAGATGTTTAACCTACTGAGACAATGAGGCGCCCCTTTAATTATTTTATGAAAGAATATTTCATTCTCTGTTAATTACACATGAAATTTAAAATAAAATATTTTCCTTATTATATATAACTACTTCCCCCCATATATATACGTTAATTTTGGGGATATATGGATATAAAATTGTTTATATATGTAAGATTTTTATGCAGTAATTGTGTGTGTGTGTGTATATATGTATATATATGTGTGTGTGTATATATATATATATGTGTATATATATATATAAGCAGTTTTATATTTATATATCCCAAAAGTTAACAATTTAGTTGTGTCTAAATTTTGGGATTATAGGTAATCTAAATTTTATTTTAGTTGGTTTTTATTTTCTAGATATTCTGTGATAAACGTGTTATTTTTAATGATCCATTTCCCCCTTATTACCGATAATTTTAATACCCAAAATAAGCTGGCAGTGGAACATAGCACAAAGAGAACACAGTTTGGAATGTGGTGGACCTGCATTTGAATCCTGGCTCACAGGTCCCTCTTTATCCGGTGGGATGATGGTCCAGGATCAGGTGTTTGCCCTAATCCAGTCAGCTGTGGCAGAGGAAGCAGCGTCATATGTTCTCAATCTGGCTGCCTCAGGACTAGCTGTCAGCACAGACTGTGAGCATTATAACAGTCTGGGGGACATGGCACACTAAACAATGAACTATAATACAGCAGGAAGGGGTAATCTTTCGGATTAATTAAAGTGCTATGGACTCATGGAGAGGGGGTATAAGACTCCTGAGAAAATACCACTGAAAAGGTGACTCTCCAATGATCTTTCTAGACAGTAAAATTTACTAGCTGGTGAAGAGGAAGTAAGGCAGGTAGAATGTAATAGAAACAGAAGAGGCATCATGGCAAGAGAGTGGAGGCATGAAAATGCTGCGTATTTGGAGAACAGTGGGCAAAATGGTTATTGGAGAGAGGCGTGCATGCAGAATAAGGCAAGAAATGCAGGTGAGAGCTAGCTGGATCCTGACTCTGAATATTTAGGGCCATCACTTTTGCCAGTTTGTTGTTTCTGAAAATGATATTTCAATATAAAAAAATCCCCTGCTATCATTTAGGGATTTTCAGCCCTGGCAGCACTTTAGGAATCACTTTGGGGCCTTTAAAGAAGGGATGCCTGGGGCCCCAACCTGGATCCCAAATCCAAGTTTCAGGGGACTGGGCTTGAGTGTGTGTTAAGAGCATTGCTGGGTGATTGAAGGGGTGGCAAAGAAGGTCAAGAGCCATTGTTATAAACTATGTTATTTCACCTGTCTTCTGTTTTCTGTATAGTCTCTAACTCTCTCTTTTGGTTTCAGGCTATTTATTTTTTATTTTTATTTATTTATTTTTTTAGATTTTATTTATTTATTTGACAGAGATAGAGACAGCCAGCGAGAGGTAACACAAGCAGGGGGAGTGGGAGAGGAAGAAGCAGGCTCCCAGTGGAGGAGCCCGATGTGGGGCTCGATCCGAACTCCAGGATCACGCCCTGAGCTGAAGGCAGATGCTTAACGACTGAGCCACCCAGGCGCTCCGGTTTCAGGCTATTTAAAAACAGACGCCAGGCTCTCTTGGTATAACTAGATTATAACCAGAAAAGCTTATGCTTTTCTAAGACTGTGGAATCCACTATGTAACTTTGAGAGCTTGATAACTCATCTCTACTTGTAATAGTTTCATCACATTCCACTTTCTTTATGGTTTGCAACTGTTATCTCAAAGATAAACTCATCAAGAAGTTTCTCCCACCTTTAAAACTTTGTCCCAGAGCCATGCTGCTGAGCCTCTCTAATTGCCCTCCTGGGCAGGCATCTCTTTCCTACTGGCTCTTAGTTCAACTCTGCAGCCCTTTCCTGCTTTTCTTGGTTATGACCAATCATCAATGGACTCTTCCTTTTAGGATCTTTACCTCTCAGATGATTCTTTCCACTAAAGTGGGTATAGCTTTTCTCTAATCTTTTTATAGGGCACATTTTTCAAAGACTGTCATTTACTCTGAGAACATTTATTTTTCCTTATAATTGTCCATATCAGTATCCCTATTGTTATTGTTTTTTTTTCCCCTTCGACTGACAACTCCAGGCATTCTTTATTACCAAATTATTTCTGAATATGGCAAACATGGAAGGATTCAAACTCTTTAACAGTGCTACTTTTAAAAAAGAGTGCTGGTAAGATGCAGATTTTTTTTTTAGTTACAGTGAGAATTAGCCAGGTTTTCTCACCTCTAATGCCTCCTAAGTGAATTGGGATTCATTAATATAAAAGGTACCAACCATGGCCCCATAGTCCTAGAACTAATGAGCACATAATAAATCCCAGCTCTCTTCAGCAAACTCTGAATGACACAGGCTAAAGAAACATGGTCTTTCAATCCATCAATTTCTATCTTACCTTGATAGCAGTCATGAATGCCTTCCAATGCCAAAGCAGGGCAGAGTTGTAATTCAAAAAGAGTGAGATTTTTAAACCTTGAAAAACCACTTTGGATTTATGGTCAAGAATCAAAATTTTATTCCTTCTTCCAAGCGGGGAACTCTCAAAAAAAGGGGGGGGGAAGGTGGCATATGGAGCTTACCTGCCTTGTTTTCACAGGTATGCAACGAGCTGTAATGTTCTTTTATGGGCCTCAAATGCATCAACCCAAACTTTTTCAGCTTTGAGACTCTTAATCTATAAATATTCAAGAATCACTGTTAGCTCAGTTTGCCTAAACGGGAGTTTGTCATCCCAACTGCCAGTTGAGTGGATAATGAGGACGATTTCTCTCATCCGGTTAATTACTCTCCGCAGACTGGTTGTGCTCTGCTTCTTCAGATTTTTGTCTTGGCCCTTCTGAAGTCTTCACTGCATTCTCAGTGTTGGGGATTTCTATAACCCTCATCTCTTTTGTCATTTAATGTTATCTCCTGGTGTCTTCTGAAAAAGAGTGATCATCCCTGGGAAGCTAAATGCTGTCTTTTGGATGGTAGGAAACCTATACTTAAAGGGCTGTTTTAAATTTTCCTATCAGCTGAAGACATGTTCCTGATTTTCTGTGCAAACATGATTAAATGTTCAATTTATAACTTAATTTAGGAATACATTATGTAATCTACACTTATAGAATGTAATGGAGCAAATACAGTTTTTTCCAGAACTGAAGTGAAGTGAAACTAAAAACGTTCAGTAGTTTAGCCTACTGTTAGAAATAGAAAGAATTTTCCTACTTGAGGAAAATAACAGCCCATTGTGGACTGACGTTTGGATAGCTATTACACAGGAATAGGCAATCAGTTAAGAGATCAAAAGCTCTTTTAAAATGCTTCTACCCACCACCGACTTTTGATAACCTTGAAGGGGTGATCAGAATGAAACGAAGCAATTAAAAATTAACATCATATTTTTAATTAAAAAAATTGGCTATGGAAAGGGAAAATATATTAAAGCATCAATGTAGGATGATTGTGATGCCAGAATAGTCAGAGACCATCCAAGTCAGCCCTTCCATTTCTTGAAGAGACCAGGCCATGAGGGACTTCCTCAGGGTTCCACCAGGAAGTCGCTGATAACAAGCCTCCATTTTCTCAGTATTAGAGATGAAAGTGGAATTGGGGACATGTGTCCTACATGCCTTTTGGTAAATGCTGAATCTTTTCATTTTTTCATTTTTTCTTGAAGAGACCAGGCCATGAGGGACTTCCTCAGGGTTCCACCAGGCTGATAATAAGCCTCCATTTTCTCAGTATTAGAGATGAAAGTGGAATTGGGGACATGTGTCCTACATGCCTTTTGGTAAATGCTGAATCTTTTCATTTTTTTTTTTTAATATGGGAAACTCTCTCTCTCTATATATATATACACACACACACTATATATACATATATATATAATACTATAAAAGTTATATAGTATATGAGAAATATGAGTATATAGGAGAAGTATATGAGGTGACCATTGATCTAATTAGTTAATTAGATCTAATTATCACTAACTATAGTTTCTGAAGTGATTCTCACTGATGCTGCATGCATGTTTTGAAATACCATAGTCTAGGGGCGCCTGGGTGGCTCAGTCGGTAAGCGTCTGCCTTCGGCTCAGGGCGTGATCCCGGCGTTCTGGGATCGAGCCCCACATCAGGCTTCTCCACTAGGAGCCTGCTTCTTCCTCTCCCACTCCCCCCCTGCTTGTGTTTCCTCTCTCACTGGCTGTCTCTCTGTCAAATAAATAAATAAAATCTTTAAAAAAAATACCATAGTCTAATAAAAGCAGTAATTTACATGATATTGTTGATGAAGAAGGTAACATAGAACTAACTTACACATGTCTAGATCCATGTTTTCAAAATTGTATCCACTGAGATGGCAGTGGTTGTCTCAGAAGAAAGGGTCCCTGATGGAATAAGTTTGGAATCCCTTACTTAAAGAAAGTTTAGGAAGATTCTTTCTTGTAGGACTACTTAGAGCCTGTAATAATCTAATGAGCCCTGTGAATCCTCCCTCCCATAAACTATATAATATTTCTCAAATATATTTGTCCATGGAGCTCTGTTTTTTCTTTACTAGATGACTATTAACATTCTACCAGAATGCTTGTGTTTTGAGAAACACAGTTTAGACATGTCGTTCTAAAATGTCTCTTTCACTTTTTCTGAAACTCAGTTTTTTGTGTAACTCAATTCTAAATATTTATGTTGACACTTATGATCTCAATTTAAAATTTCTTAGAGTTCTATTACAAGGAGAATATCATCCAGATGGGCTCTGTGACTTGCTGTTTGGCTCTCTGTTCTCCCTACTCCATTTGTCCAGAAATCTCCCTTGACATCCTGCTCTCCCCAGCCCCAGGGGACCTTCTTTCATTCCACTTACCATGGGTGTTACCGTTGTTTGTTTGGACTGAGAGCTCCTTGAGGTCGGGGGCCATGCTGTATTCTTTACATTCCCATTTTCTAGCACAAGGCCTATTGTTTATTAATTCAGCAAATATTTTTTTGACACTGCAAACAAGACAGAGAAGAACTCAGCCTTTTTAGAGTTACGGTCTATTGGGGGAGAGAAAGAAGCAATTGCCATACGATCTGAAAAATGCTCTGGTAGAAGGACTGCGGACTGTTCTCAGAGAGACACTCTAGGGAAGGTTTCCTGAGGGATTGATACCTATTTTGAGACCCGAAAAAATGAACAGGAGCTAGTGGAACGGTACACGTGGTAGTCTTTCGTGGAATACTCATTGGAAGAATTAATGTATTCCTGGAGGAAACAGAAGCTTGATCACCTTATTTTTGGAACTCTTCTTTGTCCTTTTATCAGAAGCAATTTCTTTTCTAATTGTTCAAATTATTCAATCTGTTTTTGAAGTTTCATGAAGGTTTTGGAGACATCCTTAAGAGGTTTACTTTTGCATATATTTTATTGTACTCACCATCTTATTGCTATTACTGCTGGGATTCATTTCAAATTTTTATCAATACTGTGTGGGGTTTTTTGGTACATACTTTCTGTGCAAGATAACTTTTATAACATTTACAATTAAAATTTTATGCATAGAAATGACATAAAGCAGTGAAATATATACATCCATCATGTGTCTGCATCAAAGTATATTTTACAGATAACTAACTTCTTTTATACTGATTTCAATCATTACTATAATGCTCAACAAGTTTTCAGAGTCCTTTTGCATATATTATCTCATTTGAAATGATAAATTCTCAAGATTTTCAATCAGTCATTAACTCCCCAAGCAGCCCTGCAGAGTAGACAGTACCAGCATTGTCTCTTTCTAAGTAGCCCCACCTCCATGGACTCAGAAGAAACTGAGTCAGAAAGATGACAAATAATTAGTCTGGCCACCAAGTGGTATTATAAAGGGCACTTAGCTGTTTTTGGATTTCCAAACATTTATTCATTTTGTTTCTTATGTAAATTTGGCAGGTTTCTTTATCTCTTGGATAAGCACTTCATTGTAGAGAGCCTTGTGAATTGCTTTTGGTCATCTTACATGAGAAATTATTTGTGCTTAGAGAAATAATAATTTATGCTTTACTTCACGGACCACATAATGCCTAGGGTCTTTAGAAGGGTTGTCTGAGATGAGTTTTAGTTTTGAGTTCCTGGCACTTTCATATTCGTTTGCAGAGACAGTTCAAAATGCTTAAGCTATGTAGCTATCACTATTCTGATGCCATAAGCCAGTGTAGAATGCCTGAACACACAACGTTTTGTCATTGGTTGTGTCTTTTATGTTTTCTTAGCCTAGGTACCAAAGTGCCCTTCAGTGGCTGGAAAGTGACTGCAGGGATTGGCCTCAATCAGAGCTAGATTTTTTTTTCTTAATACTAAAATAGGAATCTTTTGTTAACCAGTGATTGCCTGTAAGTATAGCAGGAAGAAAAGACCATGGTGTAGGTGACTCTTTGGAGGTTAAAAATGACCAGATAAAGTGGTCAGAAGACTGCATTGAATTTAACTTGCCTAGTTCCGCCCCCCCCCCAGTTATAGGTTTGAATATTCAAAACACCTTTTTTTTTTTTAAATCTAGAGATCATTCATTCATCTACTGAAGCTAATGGGGATGTAGCTAAGAGCAAGAGTAGGCGGAGAAATTTTTGAAAAGCGAACATAGAGGCCAAAATGTCTTTGCATTATATTTCACATGTTAAAGAGAAGAAGAATGCATCATCATTTAGATCACTTAATTCCAAAGCCAGGTTGTTGGTTTTCTAGCCAAGTAGAATTTGAATTTAGATATTCAAGTTATTATGGGACACAGGAATATTGGTAGCAGTAAGTAGGGACAGCTGAAAGCCGAAAGAGATAAACATAAATAAATAACTAAATAAAAATCAGATATAGGGAATTAAAAAAAAACTATGTGGAAGAATTTCTTTTCAGAGCAAATAAACTCAGTGTTAATAGCCAAGACGAGTCACTGCACAATAATTGATGTTTATTTTGAGGCTCCAAATCATCAATAAAATGATGACTACATCAGTATAATCAATTTGAGAAGGTAAGGAAGTATGAAGTACATTTCAGAAGGAATTTTTTAAAAAGAGTTGAAGTCAACCAAAAAAAGTTTTGATATTAGGCTCACTTGTGTAGAAAAACTTATCCCCCATCAGTGCTAAAAATAAGAGGCTACTATACTTTGTAAAGTAGCTAGGGTCTTCATAATGGGGTTGAAACTTCTCCTAGACATTTAAGTTTTATTTTTTTTAAAGATTTTATTTATTAATTTGAGAGAGAGAGAGCACGTGCGCGCACATTAGTTCATGAGGAGGGGGAGGGGCTGAGGGAGAGGGACAGACTCCCTGCTGACTGTAAAGCCTGAGGTGGGGCTCAGTCCCAGGACCCCAAGATCATGACCTGAGCCGAAGTCAGATGCTTAACCGACTGAGCCACCGACGGACCCCCAGACATTTGTTTTGAAAAATAATATTGAAAACCCCCAAATTTAGAGGCTTTATTTCCTGAGTGATCTTGTGATAGGAAAGAGAGATCATAGTAGCTATTCCTTTTTAATCATTTGCCCTTTCATTTGTTTTGTTTATGGAGACTCTTATCTCCATGCCCTCCATTGTTTTTGTTTACGGAGACTCTTGTCTCCATGCCCTCTTCACTTCGGAGAGCTATTTAATGTCTGTCAAATGTCATGTTGCATGTTATAATAACACCACATGGTTATATGTAACGCCATAAAGTATCTGTATGTGACATCTAGTCATAACTATGACAAAGAGGATGATCAGATTCCATTATATATTTTAAGAATCTATGTGATATTTACATAGGCTACTTCCATACTCATCTCTGTGGTGCTAATTTTTAAAATCATCTTTCTTCTGTCTTTTCCTTCAAATTAACCATTACATGGAAGAAAGATAATGCAAAACAAAAATTATGTTTTGCAGAGTTAAAGATATATTCTTTAAAAATCTCAAACATTTCCTATTAGAGCACTGGTGGTCATTGCATAAATTCTAGACGATCTGAAACAAATTATTTGTAAACGTATAGTAATGCCTCCCAGGCATGCTATTTTAGAAAATCTGCATGAAAAATTTACAAAACAAGTATAAATCTCTATTTACACTATTATTTTTTGGTGGAATAATATCAGAACAAGATAATATATTAAAGTAGGAAATATTATTGAACAAAGTGAAAGAAAAGAGAAACTTCTGAAGTAAAGAAAAGAGGAAAAAGTTGTACCTGGAAAAAACAGAAAAGTAGAAGAATTTTAAAAAGCTTTCTATTTTATGATCTGGTAATGGAGAAAGTGAACTCGTGTGTGATTTGATTTGCTAAGGTCCTTGATAACTATACCCAGCCTCTGAATTACTGTATTTGGATCTGTGAAACAACCTTAGGAGGAATTCTAAGTGATTAAATTGTTGCACTGACCTTCAGTGTGGGCATTTCCAGGTGAAGCCCTTTTGGTTTTTGAGGATTCTTGGGTCATGTTTTTAGCAACTTTTACATTTCTTCAGGTGTTGCTTTAAAAGAGTCTCACAATAAAGATTTTACTCAACTAGAGCAGAAAGCCTTTAAACAGAGCTGAAGTATCTCAATCATTTTCTTTTGATGTCTCTTAGAAATTAGCTAAATTAAAGCCACTTCATAATTTTGCATTATCAGAACTTAAAATGGAGGAGACAAAATGTTTAATATTCCAAGCATGACCCAAATACACGATACAAAGAGATCTGAGAAAAAAGACTTTTGCTGAACTCTCCGTAGTGCTATAATTGAAGAGAAAAAACCCACCCCAAATATCCAATATATAAATAAAATAAAAAACCAAACTTCAAACCAAACCAACCACACACAGTCTCACTGGTTACCTAGCTTATGGTCCATGTCAGTTTCTTTCATGCTAAGGGAATGACTAGCTAATTAGAATTTTTGAATAAAACTGTGTGACTCCCCCCCTTTTTTTTACTTTGCATCCTCTTAGTCAGGTATCCGCAAATACTATTCGTGCCAATTGTCTGAGAGAAAAATATAGACTAATTAAAATGCTAATCTTTAGTAAACACATAAGTACTTGCATGAAAATTAAACACTTGGGCTGCTAATTTATGAATCCGTGCTCACACATCAGGAACACTGCAACTAGTGTGGACTTCACAGCCTTGGGCTTAACAGCCTCGTCTACATGTCAAATCCACTTCAGGGCTGAGAGTATCTACCATTGAAATCACCCAGTGTGCCTTCTCTCAAGAGCGTCTAAGGAGAAAAGAAAAGTGATGTGCACTTTGAGAAGATTATTTAAAGCCTGCAGATTCATTAGGGGAGAACTTAATTGTGATCGAATCTATAATCCTTTCAGTTCATCCCATAAATAATAACAGTCTGAACCCTATTGAATCACATGGCCTCTTTTGCACAAACCTATAGAAGAGAGTCCTTAAAATTGAATAGATGGAATTGAATGGACCTGGGAAGTGGGAACTGGAATTTGATGGACAGCCTTTCACCTCTAGGTTATTGGTTTGTATCTGACCCAGGTGATGAAAAGTCGTTGTTCTACAATGGCTGTTTAGTAGTTTTCTGTGTAATGAGCTGTTGGCTCCAGTCCATTCCTCAGTGGACAGGTGTCTGCTCGCATTCCCAAATCACCATTCCACTTGTCAGTCACATTTGAGGTCAAGGGCTAAATAGGAACTGGGGCCGAACTACTTTCTCATTCTGATGAGTACAGGCCTCCCTTTGTTGGTTGACTTGGTTGAAAAAACGAGAACTGCCAGAGTCACTGTTCATGCTCTGCCTATTTTCTGTGTAAGATTTTACTGTTTAGAACTTCTATCATAGTGAAAATTATGTCCCAAATGGGCATTTTTAAAAATTGTTGCATACCATGGAAAGAGATGCTTAAATATATCCTAGACCCAAGGGACATTAAAAATTAAGTGTATATTTCTAACTGCAACAGGGCTATATCATACCAAGAAAGCATTTGCATCTGACCTAGGAGAATCCTGATACAGGCTCCAAATCCTGACAAAACTAGCAGGTAGAAGATACTCATTTGCTGAACATTATAAGATAGCTTGACTGGAAGGACAGTCCTCTTTGAGGGGGGAGGTAGAAAAAGACATATAGGAAAGTCTTTAATGCTTCTTGGAATTTATAAAATGGGGATAAGCTGCTTTAGCTTAAACCTGGCTTATATACTTTTGTTTCTGTGATTTCCACCATTCCAAAAGTAGGGATTATATTTATTAGCATTTCTGGAAAAGTTTGTGGCCTAGAGTGACCGGTCAGAAGTCCAGAAGCCAGGGGACTCAGATATTTTAACCCTGAATTCTTGGGAGGGTTTTCTACTACCAAAAAGTGATATGGCTTCCTACATAAATTGACTGGATAATTCAGACAAAGATGTGTTCCCAGTAAGAGTTACACAGTTCCCGTTCACTTGCTTCTGTAGATCTTGTCCCTGTTTGCTTAAAAAAGAACGTATGAACTTAGGTTATTTTATTTTTTACCTTGGTGGAATTTATTGCTAAATATATTAACTTATTAAAAGGGACCAGATGGAATGACAAATCTTAATTTTCTTTTATTTTTTTTTAAGTTTTAATTTATTTAAGTAATCGCTACACCCCATGTGGGGCTCGAGCTCATGACCCCAAGATCAAGAGTCCTACTATGCTCTTCGACTGAGCCAGGCAGGGGCCCTAAATGACAAACTTTAACTTTTTACTCAGCCTTACTTATCGTGGACCTCCTAGCTCATTTTTAGGTCTGAATCTCTCTTAGTGATTACAGATTTCCAGCTAGGTCATCTCAGTGTTTCTTTTACTTATAGATCTGATAGCGAACATTCTATAGCTATAGTTCTTAGAAATTGGAAACATAGTAAAATACCAGGAACGCTAATGTCTAATATGAAACCAAGTATTTTACCATTTCTTGAGAGTTATATTTTCATACCTTTGGCCAGCTTTCTTTTATATTTGTTTTTCTTAGACCCACTGAGAAAATGGTACATTTTCTAAGTCTTTATTTTATTTTCAATTTTATAATAATGTTTTACTATATTATGTTAGTCACCATACAGTACATCCCTAGTTTTTGATGTAAAGTTCGATGATTCATTACTTGCGTACAACACCCAGTGCACCATGCAATACGTGCCCTCCTCAACACCCATCACCAGCCTTTATTGGTAAAAAAATGATATCAGAATTCCCATGGCACCATCTATAGATAATTACCAATTGATCTTTTCTCTATGTCTTCATGACATTGTGATGAGAAAAATCTGAAGAATAAACATTTGATTTGAACCATGATAATACCTGAATAGTTAATTTTCTTTTCATAGAAAACAAGCTTTGTTAACTTCAATAATTGCCTAATGTTTTGAAACAGCAATAGCATAGATATTTACTGAATGCCAATTAAGTGAGAATCAGTGAGGGCCAAGAGTCTTAGGAAAAATAAAGATAAATTTTATTGCAAATTAGAACTAGTACAGGTAATCAGGACTATTTGTATTATATTCTCCTTTAGTGAGATTTTAAGAACAGAATCATTCCCTCTTTCTTTGAGGGAGTCTTCTTAAAGCCAGGAGTAGGCTATTTTATCTGTAGTGATTCCTACTGGACTTGAAGGCCTGTGAAAATCCTGGCACACCGAGGATCTTATTACACCATATTATCCATGTTTAACTTCTTTATTCTTTTTTATGTTCTTGCCCATTCAGTCTGATCACTCAACACCTGCCTGATTTGTAAGAGTTTAATTCTTAGTGCTTTTCTGATATTTGCTAAACGATGCTTACTGTGGTCACCATGGCTTCAGGCCCACAATGCAGGGCACTGGCAATGGAGTGTGATAAGGGGACGCTGCCCAAATTTCTAGGGCCCATATTCTGTACCAGATCCTCTACCTGAAGATAGATTAATCTTCAGAAAAGCAAGCAAGTCCCTGTTCCTCCAGTTTTGCTAAAAAAATTATGCTGGATTCCAGTCATATTTAGTAAATGTGTGTAAAGCGAAAGTTTGGGCAGGTGGTAAAGATGACTTGTGGCACCCCCTTCCCTCTTCAGAGTGAGGCTTATTAAGGACAGATGGGTGCTGCCGTGGAGGAGGACCTGTGTTGGAGGCCACACCATCGTCAAAGGTATGGCACGTGTGTGTGTGTGTGTGTGTGTGTGTGTGTATGTGTGTGTGTGTGTGAGAGAGAGAGTGTGTGTGTGTGGTGTTTTAAACACTATTCAGTTAATCACATTGGTGGAAAACAAGTCTTGTGGTGACATTAGTAGGAGGTTTGTGACAAGTTATTCAGTCTGGCAATTATTGCAAATTAGAACTTTATTCAGGAAAGGGTATCAATTTAAGAGTAGACAGAACACATTTACTATAGTTAATTCAGACCCTCTTTGAATGGGGTACATTTTCTTAGAAGCAGCCATAGAGATAAATGCATCACGTGACCGTCGGAACCGAACTGCTGAATGAAGATATTGGAGGACTGGAGCTATTCATTTCCATTTACAGAATCCAAATTGCTGAAAAGTCATGGGAAGGCAGGAAAGAGACTTGCTGTTTTTTAAAATGCTCCCTGGCATTTGTCTGCCTGCGTCATCCAATGCAGTATCTCATTCTGCTGCCACCCGGAGTCCCATTCACTGGTTTGTTTAACCTCAAAGTGGGAAAGTAACTAACACAAATACATTCATTGTCCGTGCTCTAATAGAATTAAGATTCCCAATACACTGCCTGCATTTGAATGAGGTTTGTTACACACTAGCTTTTATGGTCACACCCTTTTCCCTTGATGGTTCTTAAGAATGGCAGAAGCAGGAGACCAGAAATTTTGTAAGCTCATAAATATGAAGCACACGGTGTTTAAATAATGCCAGGGTGGTGATACAAATGGACCAATGCCAGGAAGCTCGAAGTTAAAGCTAACAATTCATCCTTACACCATTATGAATAAGAAGGAAGGAGAAAGGGGCACTGTGTTCGCTACAGTTGTGCTGCCAGCAGACTGGGATAGCTCTGTCTAATGGGCCGCTGGGGCACAGAGCTTTGAATCGCGCACTGTTTACCCAGAAGACAGGAAGTAGATCTATTCTGCTCTAAAAGGGCCAACTTGGTATTGGGGAATTACATAATGTGTATTTCACACTGTCCATTATCAACCTGAGTGATTGTAAGCATTTGGAATAAACCTATATCTAGTTTCCTGCCAGTCAGGGGCGAAGACCGCACAGGGCATTAGAAACGGAAGCAGCCACTCTGTGACTGGGGGCAGAACCCGTGCAGGTTGTCATGAGCTGTTCTTCCCACCCTGCTGCTGAGCTGCTGTTGCCTCCTCTTTCCTCCATCTATAGTCATAGCGGGAGCTGACGCCTAGTCTCGGAAACACTGCCCTGAACAGTATCAGGGCACCGAGTTCTCTGTGGTTCAGAGATGGACTCACTGCTCTGAAACAAAGTGCTACATTTTGGTGGCTTTTAAAATCTTAAAAAAAATTTTTTTTTTTGCTTTGATATTCTGGAGTTTGCCATTTGGTTATTTGGTGACTGACTCTTAAGAATCTAAATTTTGCTCCGTCTTTGCAAAGTGAAACTGGCAGTGTACTTCTGATGATTAGCATGAATTACATTTGTGCTTGTGGAGAAGCCAGTGTTTCTCTTCTTTTAAGGCTCAGGTGAAAGGAAGATACATTTCTTTTAATTAGCAATTCTTGGAAGAAATAATTTTCTAAAATACAAATACTTAAAAAAAAATTAAATAATAAATTACATGTCATTTTCTTCTTGATATGTGACTGCATTGAATAGCCTACCGTCATGATCTTTAACTCCGTATTTCATATAAACTAAATTTCTTATAATTCCGAATTGCATATGCTCTGCTTTACCTTCTTTTTGTTTCTTTTACAGTGGATTTTAGGGCTGGCCCAAATTTCTCAATGCCTGAGTTAACCCATGATTGTAGGTAATGCCCATTTGACAGCCACATTCGTTCAGGGCTCTAGATTCTCTTCTGGGCCATTTAAACCCGAGAGATGCTCGAATCCTTGAGCATCCCCTATCTGAGGCTCATGACTGACCCCAGAGGCAGCACACTGAGCGGTACAGTGTTGGGGGTATATTCTTTTTCCTAGCAGGTTTTATTTATTTAATTTTTTTAAAAAAAGATTTTATTTATTTATTTGACAGAGAGACAGCCAGCAAGAGAGGGAACACAAGCCGGGGGAGTGGGAGAGGAAGAAGCAGGCTCCCAGCAGGGAGCCTGATGTGGGGATGGATCCCAGGACCCTGGGATCATGCCCTGAGCCAAAGGCAGACGCTTAACAACTGAGCCACCCAGACGCCCCTCCTAGCAGGTTTTAAAGTGTAATAATAATGATGATGATACCACTACTAGAGCCACTACCAGCTAACTGTAGTTTACTCATTTACCCTTGTGTGCTAGCAGTGATGCTATTTTTTATTAGGAAAAAATATATCAATATCTCTGATAATTAGTTGCAATAGAAGACCAGGTTTGTGGGTGTCAGCGGATACAGCTGATTATCCGTTGGCTCAGTGATGTCAGGGCCAGTGTCTCTAGGATGCTCTGGGCCTTACCCTCAAGTTCCAAGATGGTTGCCACAATTTAAGTCTTCCCCTGGGTGTTGAAAGCAAGAAGACTAAGGAAAGAGGAGAGACAGCTGCCATGATCCCTTTTACAGGAAAGCAAAACTGTTTCCCTAATGACTCCCACCATACTGTTCGATTTTGTCTCACTGGCCAGAATGGCACCGTATGACCAGCCCTCGCTGTACAGGAGTCTGGTAAGCAAGTCATTAGCTCTTTCAGCTGTGTGGGTATAGCAGAAAGATGTCAGGAGTGGCACTGGGTCAGCCCGACTAAGTTCTCTGCACACTTAGAGATCAGGAAAGCAAGGATCAGAGGGCTAAGTGACTTTTTAAGGAGCTGGTAAAATGTAGAGCCAGGATATGAACTCAGGCTGTTTCAGAGCCCACACCGAAATCATGATGCCACATTGCTTCTATTTTTTTTTTTTAGGTTCATTTTTTTCCCCTTATGGGGTCTTGGTGACCAGAAGAGATGCTTATGTAAAATAGTTCTCATCAAATTTGAACCGAAGACTACAGGACTGTTCTAATATTAGTTTAATTTATACAGCCCTCATTTGCCACCATATTGCTAAAGATGGAAATCTCTGAAGCGTATTATCTAACTGTATTCAAACAGACTATCATCTTGTCACTTTCATGTGTTGTTGAAGAATCTCACCACTTATGGACAAATACTGTTATTTTGAGAGCTTTAGTTCCTTTTATTATTTTTTCCCCTACAAACTGAGCATGCCCAAGTATGCATTGTAACCTATAATTAAGATACACGCTGTCTTATTGCCAAGCAATTTTTCCTTTGCACCACAAACCCAGTAATAGTTTCCTACTGCAACTAATTGTCAGAGATACTAATATATTTTCTCCTAATAAAAGAAATAGCATCAGAGCTTCCTCTCACTTTTAAGGTCCCTTGGTTATAAATTTTATTAAGTTTGTTATCTGACCAGTAGTTAGTTTCAATCATAGACATTTTGGGGGTATCTGCATATCTTGCCAGAATATAAGGAAGATAGAAGATATACAGGGGTTCATTAACTAAAAATTAAAGCAACAGGGAACGGCTTTCTTCAGTTCTCACTGCCACTCTTTTCCTTTGCAGTTGCTAGTGAATAGAGCAGGTATAATACCTAGCAGTACCACATATATTATACACAGGTTTTATTTGGTTCATAATAAAGGTGATGCATTCCAATTCCAAAATGGATGAGACTTACATAAAGTCTAAAAAAAAAAAATCCAACAACTTTACACTGTGAAGGTCCTGGAATATGTAAACATAAAATATGTAATCTATCTTTGATTTGCGCCATAATGCTCCTTTGCTTTGAAATCATGGCTGTATTACCAGACTGACAGTTTTAATGGAAAAAGTGGCTTTCAAAAGCTGCTGTTGAAAACACACTGCATAATTCTCTAAGTCGTGAATATTTTACTACCAACATATGCAGGGAGGCAGTGAAAACACACTGGCATTTTATTCTCTGCAAGCTGGGATGGAGGAAATTCACTGGTGTTAAAACTGCATGTTTGTAATACGATGCAAATTCATAAATACCTATGAATGCACACTGTTGTTATTGGCAAGCAACAACACTTTGTAGAATCATTTGGAAGATGATAAACGGGTATGCTTTCATTTGTAATTTGCTCATTCAGCAAACATCTATCAAAGGCCCACTATATTTCAGGAACTGTGCTAGGCTCAATACAAAGATGAACAGGGAGAAACCTCCACAACTGCTTTAAATGTCTCAGGAAGGTGTTTCCTGCAGAAGGCTCTGGGCAAATACTGCCTGGTTCCTTGGTCAGGCTGGAAGTCCTGGGCACTGGGTCATCAAGTGCATATCTCTTTGAGTCTCTTGCATCCTGTGGACGATGTGTGCAGGCCAGGGCACAGTTGATAGAGCTCCATTTGACCATGTACCAGGAGATAGACCTTGACCTTGTGAGGCTGGCACTCTTTGAGATGAACATGAGAGTGGCCTATGGGGTGGTGGTTGGGAGTACCTGGAAGGTACTGGTATTTTTTTGGCTTCAGTGCTGAGGAGTCTGGGCATCACTGCTAGGTATTCAGGGGAGTGATAAGAAATGACAGGTTCTTACACCTGGCAGTTTTGGGCCCCTCTTTTTTGGGAAGGGTAGTTGGGGGTATGGTTTTTCCCAAGAGAGGGATTGGTCCTTCTTCCTGCCAGCTCACTGACAGGCCACTTGAAATGAATCTTGATAGGATCCTGCATAAAAGAGAAAAAAAAGAAGCTATAAATGACATTTTGAGGGTAATTAGGGGGTATTTTCCATCTTACTGTTAATTCTTGCTATCTCTTCTAGCATCCATTGACTTTTTGACAACAGAGCAGTTGGGAGTGTTATGAACTGAATTGTGTCCCTCCTCCCTCCCCTCAGTTTGTATGTTGTAGCCCTAGCTCCCAGTAATTTAGAATGTGACTGTATTTGAAGATAGGGCCTCTAAAGAGGTTTTTTTTTTTTTCATAAAATGACTTGGTTTTATGATCCAGAATATATTTTATTGTTCAGTGCTATAATACACACAGAAAACAGAATTGCTCACCCATACCACTAAGAAAAACAAATCTATTGCTAGAGATTAATAAATCTATAGCTCTCCTCATCTTTAGCTGGAGTGTGTAAAGGCAAAAAAACTGTACTTAGAAGTTAGCTAGATCAGTTGTATTTCCCTTCAGTGTGCTTCTATTATTCATTTGAAATATAGTTAATTGTATTTGTTGCTGTTTGTATTTTTAGGGTTAAAGAGGTAATTAACATTAAGGAGGTCATATGGATGGGTCTTAATGCACTATGACTCGTGTGTTTAGAAGACAGGGATGTTCATGCACAGAGGAAAGGCCATGTGAGGGCACAGCAGGAAACTGCCTTAGAAATGATCTCCATAACAGGGCAGATTTTAAAATTTATTCTTCTTCTTTAAATCATAGATCTCAGCTTTACTAATACATGAATCAGTCTGTGTAGTTTCTTACCCAGTAATGTTTATTAGTATCTGACAATTGGATCACCAAAGAGGAGACAGAATTTTCTATTATTGCATGGGTAGAAGTCAGTATGTTAATAGGTAATTTGTTTCTGATGATTCGGTGGCTGGTCTTCTGGTTAACATGGTGAAAGGCGAGGTGTATGGCCAACTTGAGTAATTCACCACAATCTGCAATGTGGAGAACATTTTCCAAAAGCTGTATTTTACCTTTGTGTGCGTGATTTCTCATAGGCTTGAACAAAAATGCCTTTGCAGCATGCACATCCTGAGTCTGGGTCAGCCAGCCAAGAGAATTTATTGAGGATAAAGTTGTATACGTAACATATTCCATTGAGTTTAAAGGAAGGAGAAGATAGAATTCTTGTCCTTCAGACATTTGTTGCAATTATAGACTTTCTGATGATTGTCCTGGAAGATACAAAAGAAAGCAAAGAACTGAATAATCTCAGTGGTAAAATGTAAACTATATTAGGATAAGAACCAGGTCTGTTTTGCCTACTACTTTATCATAGTACCAAGCACACTTTATGTGCTCATGGTTTTTAATTTTAGTTTAGTTTAGTTCAATTTATTTTAGTTTGATTTAGTTTCTTGTGCTTGAATGGAATAGGGATTTTATTTTATTATTTTTAAAGATTTTATTTATTTGAGAGAGAGAGAGAGAGCAAGAGAGAGTACGAGCAGGGGGAGGGAAAGAGGGGCAGAGAGAGAGAGAGAAGCAGACTCCCTGCTGAGCAGGGAGATAATTTTTGAGATATTTTGAGATAATTTTAGAGTTATGGGACAGTTGCAAATATGCTATAAAAAGTTTATGGGGTGCCTGGGTGGCTCATTTGGTTAAGTGTCCGACTCTTTTTTTTTTTTAAAGCTTTTTTTTAATTCACTTGAGACAGAGAGAGACAGAGAGAGCATGAGCAAGGGAGAGAGGCAGAGGGAGAGGGAGAAGCAGACTCCCTGCTGAGCCAGGACCCCCGACTCCGAGCTCCATCTGAGGAACCAGAGATCATGACCTGAGCCCAAGGCAGACACTTAATCATCTGAGCCAACTGGGTGCCCCAAGTGTCTGACTCTTGATTTCGGCTCTGGTTGTGATCTCGGGGTTGTGGGAATGAGCCCCCCTGTGGGCTCCGTGCTCATCTTGGACTTTGCTTTGGATTCTCTCCCTCTCCTTCTGCTCCTCCCTCTACTCATGCTCTCTCTCTCAATGAATGAATGAATGAATGAATGAATAAAATCCTAAAGAAAAAAAGAAATTACAACTGGAAATTCCTTTTTAAAAAAAGTTTCTGTATACCCTTCACCCAGCTTCTCCTAATATCAAAATCTTACATATCAGAGCACAATTGACACAATGAACAAATTAACATTTGTACAATACTATGCACTAAATAAGAAACTTTCTTTAGATTTTACTAGTTTCTCTTTTTCTTCTAGGATCTAACCCAGAATCCCATATTAAGTTTAGCTGTTATATCATCTTAGTCTCCTCCAATATGTGGTAGTTCCTCAATCTTTCTGATTCTCATGACATTGAGACTTTTGAAGAGTACTGGCCAGGTATTTTGGAGAAAGTCCCTCAACTTGGATTTGTCTGATGTTTTCTCATGATTATATTGAGGTTATGCACTATTAAGAAAAATACCCACAAAGGTGATATGTCCTTCTCAGTGCATATATTATGTAGATATATCTTATTTCTGGTGATATTAATCTTGGCCACTAGGTTAAAGGAGGTGTCTGAGTTATTTTTGCACTGCAAAGTTACTATTTTTCTCTTTTTAATTAACATATATTTATTTGGAGGTGGAACTTTGAAATTATGCAAATATTCCATTTTTCCTTAACTCTAACCCACTAATTTTAGCATCCATCAGTGCATTGTGCCTGCATCAGTTATTACTGTGGTATTCTAATTGTCTATTTCTCTTATTCCTTATTTATTTATTTATATATATATATATTTATTTAAATTTACTCATTTGAGAGAGAGAGTATGCATGAGGCGGGGGTAGAGGCAGAGGGAGAAGCAGACTCCCCACTGAGCAGGGAGCCTGATGCGGGACTCGATCCCAGGACTCTGCGATCATGACCTAAGCTGAAGGCAGTTGCTGAACAATCTGAATCACCCAGGTGCCCTCCTTGTATATTTATTAACTGGGAGGAAGTAAAGAAGTGTTGCCTCTTCTGCTTTATTCTTTTATAAATAAATATTTTTAGGTAAATAAATATCTTAAATCAAGGATACTTATTTTTTGGCTTATAAGCCATTAATGTTTTTTTGCTCAACTTGTTATAGATTTGACCATTTGGGGAACTTTTAGTTTGACTTATATCCTTTCTGTAGGCCCCCATCTGCTTTCTTTTCTCTCCTTCTTTCTTTTCTTTTCTTTTTTTCTTTTCTTTTCATTTTTTTAAAGCACCAACCATAAGATGCCCTAGGCTCATCTTGTATTTTGCCTGTCCCAGACTTGGAATCAACCACTATTCCCTGGCGACTTGGTTCTTCTTATTAGAAATGGTACTTAGAAACCATGATCTGGATACTAAGTGTGCTGATTGCTACTGCGTTGTCACTGTTTTTAGGCCTTGTCAGTAGACAGAGCTAGGAAATCTATGTGTATATGGGTAGTTACCCCTTCATACACACATCTATGTATAGTTTTGTATCTTTCTATCTGTATATGTATTTGAAATAGAAGCATGGGTTCATACTGATGTGATGAGATTCATACTGGTGAGTTCATACTGAAAGAGACAGAGTTCATTGTAGCCTTTCCCCTTTATTTATACCTCTTTCTAAAACAGGGGGAATCCTAGATCTTAATATTGTAGTACATTTACTTGTTAAGTTCTGTCATGCATATACAGTAGTTTTAAGATGACTAAGCCATATCCTTGTGAGAAAAAAAGGTTATCAACCAGAGTACAGAAGTACCCTATTTGTGACAGTTCCTTTTGTCTTTATCTTACCATATCTAGTCAAAATGCTGTTTTCCAGAATTATTTGGGTCAGCCCCTTCATTCTCTACCCCTTTCAGTGTGGTTATATGATTTGTTATAAGATTAATTGGTTACAATATATGTTTACTTTTGGTTCTCTCATGTCTTAGTTGATTTTTTAAAAAAAATTATATGTAGTAAAATTCACTGTGTGGTGTATGCTTCTGTGTATTTTAACCAGTGCATAGAATTATGTATATACCACCACAGTTCTTTATGTATTTTCATCATACCACAAATTCCCTTTGCTGCTCCTTTGTAATTGATCTTCAAATGTCTGTTTTTACTATCAGAGAATTAACTTTTAGAGAATCTGCCCCCATTCCTTGTATTCTAAGTACTTACAGTGCTCAGGTGATGTTCAGTGAATGCTTGCTGAATAGTCTATGCCCTAACAGCTAGGATAGAATTGGCACTGAAAAAAATTATAAGTGAATGAATAAAGAGTGACACAGTGGACATCTATGACAAAGGTGACATGAAATGACATTTTTGTTTGCGGACTGAATCACTGAATTACTGTTGTTAACAAACCAGATCAAAACTCAGTGGCTTAAAACAGTAAACATTTATTTAGTATAAGAGTCTGCGTCAAAGTTGACTGATGTTGGTTGGGCTCATTCATGTACTGTGGTCAGCTAGTTGGTTAGCTGGAGTCTGTCTGGTTTTGCTGGAGTTGGCCTTACTCATGTATCTGGCCAGGCTAGGCTGAGCTCATTTCATCTGTAGTGGTAGAATTCCAAGAGAGTGAGTTACTGGAAGTATGCATGGCCTCTTGAGCCATAGGCTCAGAGCTAGACAGCATCACTGATTCTGTGTTCTGGTGGCCAAAGTAAGTCACAAGGCAAGCCCAGAGTCAAGAGGACATAAGCTCTACTTCTTGATGGGAGGAGCTTCACTGTCAGATTGCCAAGGAGGAGTGATTAATTGCAGGCCTAGACAGGGAGGAGTGATTAATTGCAGCCACTTTGCAATCAGTATATCATAGAATCAATCTACAGAAATACACTGGAGGCTTTTAAAATACTCTTAATATCAATATTAAAGCCATCCTGCCCCCTACTGGTCATGATCTTGTGTGTTAATTTTTCTCACCTGCTTCCACCTACCCCAGCATGCCTTAAAAAAAAAAAATCTGATTCCAAAAAGCTGATGTGAGACTCAGAGACCAAAAATTGGCTCTTAGAAGGGTCAAGATTTGCAAATGAATTTTCATTTGTTAGCCACACTTTCTTCTCCCTTTTGCTTACTCCATTATTTCTATCCCTTTTGTTTGTACATAGTTCTTCAAATCTAAATTCATAAACGCATTGAAGAGAGCCAGTGAAATGATCACTGCACATTCACATGAGATAAAAGGAAACTTTCAGAAAATTGGGAGCATAGAACTGAACTGTATGCTGAGAATTGAAAAGCTTGATCTTATTACATCCTCCTCGGTTGGATGCTTACTTCTTTATTAATAGGGTTAATTACTTGTACACAATCACTTGTATAGGTTAAATTATCTTGCATGATATTATTTCTGGCATTTGAACTGTTTCCCTCACAGTCACTCCATTCCAATCAAAGTTTTTCATAATATTTCCTGAATTGTTTTCCCTTCATGGTCCTCACACCACTCCCAGTGACAGCTTTCATTAGAGTGTAGTCAGTTTTGCTTTATAGTTATTCTAAGCATTGAACAGTGGTGGTAGATGTATCAGGGCTGACATGTTTCATCAATCTAGGATACTTGAAAAAGAATGGTTAAATTGGTGCCCCAAAGTTTGATTTTTGCTTCAATACTTTTTATTGGTTTAAGCAAACTGCTGGGTATAGATGTCTCAAAGTCCCCAGACGGCCTCTGGGAAATTCAGCACATCTTGAATAAAAATGTGTTGGAGAAAAGAAAATTAATACCGAGTCCAAACAGGTGCATCAGGCAATGCATTTAATGAAGTTGCTAAATTTTGATTGTGCAAAACAAAGCTTCAGTAGAAAAAAAAATTCCAGGAAAGATGATAACTATGTGATTTGCAACAATTGCAATATATGTGTATTACTGTCTTTAGGGAACAATGAATTATTCTAATAAATCCTACATCTATAGTGGAGAAAGAAATCCTCTTTAACTATATTTAATAGTGTCAGTTTAGAGGCAAATGATATTAAAATGACTGAACATTTGGGAATAAAAACAAAAATACCTTATATTTAAAATCTTTTAGTCATTTGCTAAAAAGATAATTCTTTCTTATGATAAAACCACCCAGGAATTGTACCTTTAGGAAATGAAGGGGGAAAAGCAATTGAGGCAGCATGGTAGTCAGCCATACTAGAGCAGGGATTTTTCAAACTGGGTGATAGGGATCCCTAGGGTGTTAGGTCTCAAGAATTGTGATGTAGAGCTCATGCTGGTAAGGACCTACCTGAATGATTCGCCCCTTTCTATCCACCATCGCCATCCTCAATCTAGGATGGTAATTATAATTGCATTTATTTTGTGTATTAGGTCTGTTTGANTTTTTTTTTTGCTTTGATATTCTGGAGTTTGCCATTTGGTTATTTGGTGACTGACTCTTAAGAATCTAAATTTTGCTCCGTCTTTGCAAAGTGAAACTGGCAGTGTACTTCTGATGATTAGCATGAATTACATTTGTGCTTGTGGAGAAGCCAGTGTTTCTCTTCTTTTAAGGCTCAGGTGAAAGGAAGATACATTTCTTTTAATTAGCAATTCTTGGAAGAAATAATTTTCTAAAATACAAATACTTAAAAAAAAATTAAATAATAAATTACATGTCATTTTCTTCTTGATATGTGACTGCATTGAATAGCCTACCGTCATGATCTTTAACTCCGTATTTCATATAAACTAAATTTCTTATAATTCCGAATTGCATATGCTCTGCTTTACCTTCTTTTTGTTTCTTTTACAGTGGATTTTAGGGCTGGCCCAAATTTCTCAATGCCTGAGTTAACCCATGATTGTAGGTAATGCCCATTTGACAGCCACATTCGTTCAGGGCTCTAGATTCTCTTCTGGGCCATTTAAACCCGAGAGATGCTCGAATCCTTGAGCATCCCCTATCTGAGGCTCATGACTGACCCCAGAGGCAGCACACTGAGCGGTACAGTGTTGGGGGTATATTCTTTTTCCTAGCAGGTTTTATTTATTTAATTTTTTTAAAAAAAGATTTTATTTATTTATTTGACAGAGAGACAGCCAGCAAGAGAGGGAACACAAGCCGGGGGAGTGGGAGAGGAAGAAGCAGGCTCCCAGCAGGGAGCCTGATGTGGGGATGGATCCCAGGACCCTGGGATCATGCCCTGAGCCAAAGGCAGACGCTTAACAACTGAGCCACCCAGACGCCCCTCCTAGCAGGTTTTAAAGTGTAATAATAATGATGATGATACCACTACTAGAGCCACTACCAGCTAACTGTAGTTTACTCATTTACCCTTGTGTGCTAGCAGTGATGCTATTTTTTATTAGGAAAAAATATATCAATATCTCTGATAATTAGTTGCAATAGAAGACCAGGTTTGTGGGTGTCAGCGGATACAGCTGATTATCCGTTGGCTCAGTGATGTCAGGGCCAGTGTCTCTAGGATGCTCTGGGCCTTACCCTCAAGTTCCAAGATGGTTGCCACAATTTAAGTCTTCCCCTGTGTGTTGAAAGCAAGAAGACTAAGGAAAGAGGAGAGACAGCTGCCATGATCCTTTTTACAGGAAAGCAAAACTGTTTCCCTAATGACTCCCACCATACTGTTCGATTTTNGTCTCTTGCATCCTGTGGACGATGTGTGCAGGCCAGGGCACAGTTGATAGAGCTCCATTTGACCATGTACCAGGAGATAGACCTTGACCTTGTGAGGCTGGCACTCTTTGAGATGAACATGAGAGTGGCCTATGGGGTGGTGGTTGGGAGTACCTGGAAGGTACTGGTATTTTTTTGGCTTCAGTGCTGAGGAGTCTGGGCATCACTGCTAGGTATTCAGGGGAGTGATAAGAAATGACAGGTTCTTACATCTGGCAGTTTTGGGCCCCTCTTTTTTGGGAAGGGTAGTTGGGGGTATGGTTTTTCCCAAGAGAGGGATTGGTCCTTCTTCCTGCCAGCTCACTGACAGGCCACTTGAAATGAATCTTGATAGGATCCTGCATAAAAGAGAAAAAAAAGAAGCTATAAATGACATTTTGAGGGTAATTAGGGGGTATTTTCCATCTTACTGTTAATTCTTGCTATCTCTTCTAGCATCCATTGACTTTTTGACAACAGAGCAGTTGGGAGTGTTATGAACTGAATTGTGTCCCTCCTCCCTCCCCTCAGTTTGTATGTTGTAGCCCTAGCTCCCAGTAATTTAGAATGTGACTGTATTTGAAGATAGGGCCTCTAAAGAGGTTTTTTTTTTTTTCATAAAATGACTTGGTTTTATGATCCAGAATATATTTTATTGTTCAGTGCTATAATACACACAGAAAACAGAATTGCTCACCCATACCACTAAGAAAAACAAATCTATTGCTAGAGATTAATAAATCTATAGCTCTCCTCATCTTTAGCTGGAGTGTGTAAAGGCAAAAAAACTGTACTTAGAAGTTAGCTAGATCAGTTGTATTTCCCTTCAGTGTGCTTCTATTATTCATTTGAAATATAGTTAATTGTATTTGTTGCTGTTTGTATTTTTAGGGTTAAAGAGGTAATTAACATTAAGGAGGTCATATGGATGGGTCTTAATGCACTATGACTCGTGTGTTTAGAAGACAGGGATGTTCATGCACAGAGGAAAGGCCATGTGAGGGCACAGCAGGAAACTGCCTTAGAAATGATCTCCATAACAGGGCAGATTTTAAAATTTATTCTTCTTCTTTAAATCATAGATCTCAGCTTTACTAATACATGAATCAGTCTGTGTAGTTTCTTACCCAGTAATGTTTATTAGTATCTGACAATTGGATCACCAAAGAGGAGACAGAATTTTCTATTATTGCTGGGTAGAAGTCAGTATGTTAATAGGTAATTTGTTTCTGATGATTCGGTGGCTGGTCTTCTGGTTAACATGGTGAAAGGCGAGGTGTATGGCCAACTTGAGTAATTCACCACAATCTGCAATGTGGAGAACATTTTCCAAAAGCTGTATTTTACCTTTGTGTGCGTGATTTCTCATAGGCTTGAACAAAAATGCCTTTGCAGCGTGCACATCCTGAGTCTGGGTCAGCCAGCCAAGAGAATTTATTGAGGATAAAGTTGTATACGTAACATATTCCATTGAGTTTAAAGGAAGGAGAAGATAGAATTCTTGTCCTTCAGACATTTGTTGCAATTATAGACTTTCTGATGATTGTCCTGGAAGATACAAAAGAAAGCAAAGAACTGAATAATCTCAGTGGTAAAATGTAAACTATATTAGGATAAGAACCAGGTCTGTTTTGCCTACTACTTTATCATAGTACCAAGCACACTTTATGTGCTCATGGTTTTTAATTTTAGTTTAGTTTAGTTCAATTTATTTTAGTTTGATTTAGTTTCTTGTGCTTGAATGGAATAGGGATTTTATTTTATTATTTTTAAAGATTTTATTTATTTGAGAGAGAGAGAGAGCAAGAGAGAGTACGAGCAGGGGGAGGGAAAGAGGGGCAGAGAGAGAGAGAGAAGCAGACTCCCTGCTGAGCAGGGAGATAATTTTTGAGATATTTTGAGATAATTTTAGAGTTATGGGACAGTTGCAAATATGCTATAAAAAGTTTATGGGGTGCCTGGGTGGCTCATTTGGTTAAGTGTCCGACTCTTTTTTTTTTTTAAAGCTTTTTTTTAATTCACTTGAGACAGAGAGAGACAGAGAGAGCATGAGCAAGGGAGAGAGGCAGAGGGAGAGGGAGAAGCAGACTCCCTGCTGAGCCAGGACCCCCGACTCCGAGCTCCATCTGAGGAACCAGAGATCATGACCTGAGCCCAAGGCAGACACTTAATCATCTGAGCCAACTGGGTGCCCCAAGTGTCTGACTCTTGATTTCGGCTCTGGTTGTGATCTCGGGGTTGTGGGAATGAGCCCCCCTGTGGGCTCCGTGCTCATCTTGGACTTTGCTTTGGATTCTCTCCCTCTCCTTCTGCTCCTCCCTCTACTCATGCTCTCTCTCTCAATGAATGAATGAATGAATGAATGAATAAAATCCTAAAGAAAAAAAGAAATTACAACTGGAAATTCCTTTTTAAAAAAAGTTTCTGTATACCCTTCACCCAGCTTCTCCTAATATCAAAATCTTACATATCAGAGCACAATTGACACAATGAACAAATTAACATTTGTACAATACTATGCACTAAATAAGAAACTTTCTTTAGATTTTACTAGTTTCTCTTTTTCTTCTAGGATCTAACCCAGAATCCCATATTAAGTTTAGCTGTTATATCATCTTAGTCTCCTCCAATATGTGGTAGTTCCTCAATCTTTCTGATTCTCATGACATTGAGACTTTTGAAGAGTACTGGCCAGGTATTTTGGAGAAAGTCCCTCAACTTGGATTTGTCTGATGTTTTCTCATGATTATATTGAGGTTATGCACTATTAAGAAAAATACCCACAAAGGTGATATGTCCTTCTCAGTGCATATATTATGTAGATATATCTTATTTCTGGTGATATTAATCTTGGCCACTAGGTTAAAGGAGGTGTCTGAGTTATTTTTGCACTGCAAAGTTACTATTTTTCTCTTTTTAATTAACATATATTTATTTGGAGGTGGAACTTTGAAATTATGCAAATATTCCATTTTTCCTTAACTCTAACCCACTAATTTTAGCATCCATCAGTGCATTGTGCCTGCATCAGTTATTACTGTGGTATTCTAATTGTCTATTTCTCTTATTCCTTATTTATTTATTTATATATATATATATTTATTTAAATTTACTCATTTGAGAGAGAGAGTATGCATGAGGCGGGGGTAGAGGCAGAGGGAGAAGCAGACTCCCCACTGAGCAGGGAGCCTGATGCGGGACTCGATCCCAGGACTCTGCGATCATGACCTAAGCTGAAGGCAGATGCTGAACAATCTGAATCACCCAGGTGCCCTCCTTGTATATTTATTAACTGGGAGGAAGTAAAGAAGTGTTGCCTCTTCTGCTTTATTCTTTTATAAATAAATATTTTTAGGTAAATAAATATCTTAAATCAAGGATACTTATTTTTTGGCTTATAAGCCATTAATGTTTTTTTGCTCAACTTGTTATAGATTTGACCATTTGGGGAACTTTTAGTTTGACTTATATCCTTTCTGTAGGCCCCCATCTGCTTTCTTTTCTCTCCTTCTTTCTTTTCTTTTCTTTTTTTCTTTTCTTTTCATTTTTTTAAAGCACCAACCATAAGATGCCCTAGGCTCATCTTGTATTTTGCCTGTCCCAGACTTGGAATCAACCACTATTCCCTGGCGACTTGGTTCTTCTTATTAGAAATGGTACTTAGAAACCATGATCTGGATACTAAGTGTGCTGATTGCTACTGCGTTGTCACTGTTTTTAGGCCTTGTCAGTAGACAGAGCTAGGAAATCTATGTGTATATGGGTAGTTACCCCTTCATACACACATCTATGTATAGTTTTGTATCTTTCTATCTGTATATGTATTTGAAATAGAAGCATGGGTTCATACTGATGTGATGAGATTCATACTGGTGAGTTCATACTGAAAGAGACAGAGTTCATTGTAGCCTTTCCCCTTTATTTATACCTCTTTCTAAAACAGGGGGAATCCTAGATCTTAATATTGTAGTACATTTACTTGTTAAGTTCTGTCATGCATATACAGTAGTTTTAAGATGACTAAGCCATATCCTTGTGAGAAAAAAAAGGTTATCAACCAGAGTACAGAAGTACCCTATTTGTGACAGTTCCTTTTGTCTTTATCTTACCATATATAGTCAAAATGCTGTTTTCCAGAATTATTTGGGTCAGCCCCTTCATTCTCTACCCCTTTCAGTGTGGTTATATGATTTGTTATAAGATTAATTGGTTACAATATATGTTTACTTTTGGTTCTCTCATGTCTTAGTTGATTTTTTAAAAAAAATTATATGTAGTAAAATTCACTGTGTGGTGTATGCTTCTGTGTATTTTAACCAGTGCATAGAATTATGTATATACCACCACAGTTCTTTATGTATTTTCATCATACCACAAATTCCCTTTGCTGCTCCTTTGTAATTGATCTTCAAATGTCTGTTTTTACTATCAGAGAATTAACTTTTAGAGAATCTGCCCCCATTCCTTGTATTCTAAGTACTTACAGTGCTCAGGTGATGTTCAGTGAATGCTTGCTGAATAGTCTATGCCCTAACAGCTAGGATAGAATTGGCACTGAAAAAAATTATAAGTGAATGAATAAAGAGTGACACAGTGGACATCTATGACAAAGGTGACATGAAATGACATTTTTGTTTGCGGACTGAATCACTGAATTACTGTTGTTAACAAACCAGATCAAAACTCAGTGGCTTAAAACAGTAAACATTTATTTAGTATAAGAGTCTGCGTCACAGTTGACTGATGTTGGTTGGGCTCATTCATGTACTGTGGTCAGCTAGTTGGTTAGCTGGAGTCTGTCTGGTTTTGCTGGAGGTGGCCTTACTTCATGTATCTGGCCAGGCTAGGCTGAGCTCATTTCATCTGTAGTGGTAGAATTCCAAGAGAGTGAGTTACTGGAAGTATGCATGGCCTCTTGAGCCATAGGCTCAGAGCTAGACAGCATCACTGATTCTGTGTTCTGGTGGCCAAAGTAAGTCACAAGGCAAGCCCAGAGTCAAGAGGACATAAGCTCTACTTCTTGATGGGAGGAGCTTCACTGTCAGATTGCCAAGGAGGAGTGATTAATTGCAGGCCTAGACAGGGAGGAGTGATTAATTGCAGCCACTTTGCAATCAGTATATCATAGAATCAATCTACAGAAATACACTGGAGGCTTTTAAAATACTCTTAATATCAATATTAAAGCCATCCTGCCCCCTACTGGTCATGATCTTGTGTGTTAATTTTTCTCACCTGCTTCCACCTACCCCAGCATGCCTTAAAAAAAAAAAATCTGATTCCAAAAAGCTGATGTGAGACTCAGAGACCAAAAATTGGCTCTTAGAAGGGTCAAGATTTGCAAATGAATTTTCATTTGTTAGCCACACTTTCTTCTCCTTTTTGCTTACTCCATTATTTCTATCCCTTTTGTTTGTACATAGTTCTTCAAATCTAAATTCATAAACGCATTGAAGAGAGCCAGTGAAATGATCACTGCACATTCACATGAGATAAAAGGAAACTTTCAGAAAATTGGGAGCATAGAACTGAACTGTATGCTGAGAATTGAAAAGCTTGATCTTATTACATCCTCCTCGGTTGGATGCTTACTTCTTTATTAATAGGGTTAATTACTTGTACACAATCACTTGTATAGATTAAATTATCTTGCATGATATTATTTCTGGCATTTGAACTGTTTCCCTCACAGTCACTCCATTCCAATCAAAGTTTTTCATAATATTTCCTGAATTGTTTTCCCTTCAAGGTCCTCACACCACTGCCAGTGACAGCTTTCATTAGAGTGTAGTCAGTTTTGCTTTAGTAGTTATTCTAAGCATTGAACAGTGGTGGTAGATGTATCAGGGCTGACATGTTTCATCAATCTAGGATACTTGAAAAAGAATGGTTAAATTGATGCCCCAAAGTTTGATTTTTGCTTCAATACTTTTTATTGGTTTAAGCAAACTGCTGGGTATAGATGTCTCAAAGTCCCCAGACGGCCTCTGGGAAATTCAGCACATCTTGAATAAAAATGTGTTGGAGAAAAGAAAATTAATACCGAGTCCAAACAGGTGCATCAGGCAATGCATTTAATGAAGTTGCTAAATTTTGATTGTGCAAAACAAAGCTTCAGTAGAAAAAAAAATTCCAGGAAAGATGATAACTATGTGATTTGCAACAATTGCAATATATGTGTATTACTGTCTTTAGGGAACAATGAATTATTCTAATAAATCCTACATCTATAGTGGAGAAAGAAATCCTCTTTAACTATATTTAATAGTGTCAGTTTAGAGGCAAATGATATTAAAATGACTGAACATTTGGGAATAAAAACAAAAATACCTTATATTTAAAATCTTTTAGTCATTTGCTAAAAAGATAATTCTTTCTTATGATAAAACCACCCAGGAATTGTACCTTTAGGAAATGAAGGGGGAAAAGCAATTGAGGCAGCATGGTAGTCAGCCATACTAGAGCAGGGATTTTTCAAACTGGGTGATAGGGATCCCTAGGGTGTTAGGTCTCAAGAATTGTGATGTAGAGCTCATGCTGGTAAGGACCTACCTGAATGATTCGCCCCTTTCTATCCACCATCGCCATCCTCAATCTAGGATGGTAATTATAATTGCATTTATTTTGTGTATTAGGTCTGTTTGAAAAGTTCTAAAAAAAAGAACAACATAAAAAAAAAACCCAAACAATATGATCAAAAAATGGGCAGAGGAACTGAACAGATATTTTTCTAAGGAAGAGATACAGATGGCCAGCAGACATATGAAAAACTGCTCAACATCATTAGTCATCAGGGAAATGTAGATCAAAACAGAATGAGATATCACCTCATACCAGGCAGTGGTTAGTATCAAAAGGACAAGAAGCAACAGGTGTTGGTGAGGATGTGGAGAAAAGGGAACCTTCACAAACTGTTAGTGAAAAAGTGAACTGGTATAGCCACTAGAGAAAACAATATGGAGGTTCCTCAAAAAGTTTAAAATAGAAATACTAGTGTTTCTACATTGGGTGTTTATTTGAAGAAAACATAAACACTAATTCAAAAAGATATATGCACCCCTATGTTCATTGCAGCATTTTTTACAATAGCCTAGATATGGATGCAACCTAAGTGATCCAACAATCACACTATTGGATATTTACCCAAAGAATACAAAAACATGAATTCAAAGGGATACATGCATTCCTATGTTTATTGTAGCATTGTTTACAATAGACAAATTATGGAAGCAGCCCAAGTGTATGTTGATTGATGAATGGATAAAGAAGAGGTAGTGTGTGTGTATATATATATATATATATATATACACACACACACACACACACACAATGGAATATTATTCAGCCATAAGAATGACATATTGCCATTTCCAATGACATGGATAGAGCTTGAGAGTATAATGCTAAATGAAATAAGTCAGTCAGAGAAAGACAAATACCATATGATTTCACTCATATGTGGAATTTAGGAAACAAAACAAGCAAAGGGGGAAAAAGACAGAGAGACACATCAAGAAACAGATTTTTAATTATAGAGAACAAACTGATGGTTACCAGAGGGCAGGAGGGAATGGATTAAATAAGTGATGGGGATTAAGGAGTATACTTGTGATGAGCATGGGTGCTGTATGGAATTGTTGAATCACTGTACTGTGCACCTGAAACTAATATAACACTGTATGTTAACTAACTGGACCATTTTCTTATACCACACACAAAAATAGACTCAAAATGGTTGAAAGACCTCAATGTGAGACAGGAACCCCTCAAAATCCTAGAGGAGAACACAGGCAGCAACCCCTTTGATCTTGGCCACAGCAACTTCCGGCTAGACTTGTCTCCAAAGGCAAGGGAAACAAAGGCAAAAATGAGCTATTGGGACTTCATCAAAATAAAAAGCTTTTGCACAGCAAAGGAAACTGTCAACAAAATCAAAAGACAACAGACAGAATGGGAGAAGATTTTTGCAAATGTTTTATCAGATAAAAGTCTAGTATCCAAAATCTATAAAGAACTTATCAAACTCAACACCCAAAGAACAAATAATTCAGTCAAGAAATGGACAGAAGACATGAACAGACATTTCTCCAAAGAAGACATACAAATGGACAGCCGACGTATGAAAAAATGCTCCACATCACTCGGCATCAGGGAAATACAAAACAAAACCACAATTACATACCACCTCACACCAGTCATAATGTCTAAAATTAACAAGTCAGGAAACAACAAATGTTGGCGAGAATGTGGAGAAGGGGGAACCCTCTTAACACTGTTGGTGGGAATGCAAACTGGTGCAGCCACTCTGGAAAACAGTATGGCGGTTCCTCAAAAAGTTAAAAATAGAGCTACCCTATGACCCAGCAATTGCACTACTAGGTATTTACCCCAAAGATACAAATGTAGTGATCCAAAGGGGCACTTGCACCCCAATGTTCATAGCAGTAATGTCCACAATAGCTAAACTACAGGAAGAGCTGGAAAGAGTGGAGATGTCCATCGACAGCTGAATGGATAAAGAAGATGTGGTATATATATAATGGGATATTACTCAGCCATCAAAAAAGGTAACCTTGCCATTTGCAATGATGTGGATATTAAACTAAGTGAAATAAGTCAATCAGAGAAAGACAATTATCACATGATCTCACTAATATGTGGAATTTAAGAAACAAAACAGAGAAGCATAGAGGAAGGGAGGGAAAAATAAAACAACTTGAAATTAGAGAGGGAGATAAACCATAAGAGACTCTTTTTTTTAATGTTTTTTTATTATATTAGTCACCATACAGTACATCCCTGGTTTTTGATGTAATGTTCGATGATTCATTAGTTGTGTATAACACCCAGTGCACTATGCACCCATCACCAGTCTATCCCATTCCCCTTACTACCCATCACCAGTCTATCCCATTCCCCCACCCCTTTCTCCTCTGAAGCCCTCAGTTTGTTTCTCAGAGTCCATAGTCTCTCATGCTTCATTCCCCCTTCTGATTACCCCTCCTTTCTTTATCCCTTTCTTCCCCTACCGATCTTCCTAGTTCTTATGTTCCATAGATGAGAGAAATCATATGATAATTGTCTTTTTCTGCTTGACTTATTTCACTTAGCATTATCTCCTCCAGTGCCGTCCATGTTGCAGCAAATGTTGAGAACTCGTTCTTTCTGATAGCTGAGTAATATTCCATTGTATATATGGACCACAACTTCTTAATCCAGTCATCTGTTGAAGGGCATCTCGGTTCCTTCCACGATTTAGCTATTGTGGACAATGCTGCTATGAACATTGGGGTGCATATGTCCCTTCTCTTCACTACGTCTGTATCTTTGGGGTAAATACCCAGTAGTAGTGCAATGGCTGGGTCATAGGGTAGCTCAATTTTTAACTTTTTAAGGGACCTCCACACTGTTTTCCAGAGTGGCTGTACCAACTCGCATTCCCACCAACAATGTAGGAGGTATCCCCTTTCTCCACATCCTCTCCAGCAATTGTTTCTTGCCATAAGAGACTCTTAATCATAGGAAACAAGCTGAGGGTTGCTGGAGGGGAGGGAGTTGGGGGGGTGGGGTAATAGGGTGATGGGCATTAAGGAGGGCACGTGATGTAATGAGCACTGGGTGTTAAATGCAACTGATGAATCGCTGAACACTATCTCTGAATAATACACTGTGTGTTAATTAATTGAATTTAAATAAAAAAGTAACTTAAAAAGCAAAAAAAAAAAGTTTCAAATAGAAAGACCAGCAATTCTACTTCTGGGTATTTATTTGAAGAAAACAAAAACATTAATTCAAAAACATATATGCACCCCTATGTTCATTGCAGCATTATTTACCAAAAGCTAAGATGTGGAAACAACCTCAGTGTCCATCAATAGATAAACAAAGAAGATGTAGTATATATATACAATGGAATATTACTCAGCCATGAAAAGGAATGAAATCTTGCCATTTGCAACAACATGGATGGACCTAAACGGTATTTTGCTAAGTGAAATAAATCAGAGGGAGACAAATACCGTATCATTTCATTATATATGGAATCGAAAAAAGAAAGCAAATGAACAAACAAACTGGAATAGAAACAGACATAAATACAGAGAACAAACTGGTGGCTGCCAGAGAGGAGAAGGGTGGGGGAATAGATGAAATGGGTGAAGGGTATTAAAACATACAAACTTCCAGACATAAAATAAATAAGTCACAGGGATTTAAAATACACCATAGGAAATATAGTCAATAATATTTTAATAACTTTGTGTGGTGACAGGTGGTAACTAGACTTATTGTGGTGGTCATTTTGTAAATATATATAAATGTCAGATCACTGTGTTGTACACTTGAAACTAATACAATATGTCAACTATAATTAGAAAAAGAGACAGATGGGGCACCTGGATGGCTCAGTTGGTTAAGTGTCTGCCTTCGGCTCAGGTCGTGATCCTGGGATCCTGGGGTTGAGTCCCACATCAGGCTCCGTGCTTGGCTGGTAGTCTGCTTCTCTCTCTCCCTCTGCCTCTCTCTCTCTGTCAAATAAGTAAATAAAATCTTTATAAAAATGAAATAAAAAAGAAAACTGTCCTAGAGTATAAAAAAGGGGGGGCTCAAAGTAATGGTGACTGTAAATCAATGCTCATATTTTTCATTTCTACATGATTTATTTGGTTCTCTGAGAAGTATATTGGATCTTATTTTGACACTATCTTGTTCCTTGTCATATTTTTGATTCCATGTTGTTGTTCTTTACCATTAAGCATATTTATTTCATATTCTTTCTAAGTTCCATATCCAATCATAATAACTATCAGTTCATAGGAGTCCAATATCCTGCCTGGTGTTTCTGCTGACTCTCTCTCATGGTAACTTATTTCTTATGAGTGATTTTGAGTTGTGAGATTATATTTGGCTAGGCATTGTCTTTGGGAATCCTGTAAGGCCTGGATTATGGTTACAGTTGCCTTGACAAGGGTCTCAGAATGCCAAGTCCACTTTAGATTAATTTTCAGTCTGGCATTTCTTGGATCACATATAGGTAGTATAAATATGAACCTCAAATCTGTGTGAGGGAAGGCCTGTAGCTACAAATTCTCAGGAGAGACTTTTTCCCACTTAGAGCCTAGGCTGAAATAGATAATTTCCTTCACTTATTTTGTTGGTGAAAAGAGTTTTTTTTTTTTTCCTGGTCTACCTTTTTATTAATGTGGTAGCCCTGCCAATATCCAAAATTTATATTGGGGTTCTCAATTCTAATACCTCACCTTTGCAAGTCCAAGTTCACGTATCCTATCCCTGGTGTGTAGCTGTTCTAATCCAGGAGCAGCAAACACTCTGAACTGTGGTAACTTCTGGTTTGCAACTACTTTGTTTTGAGCCTCTGTAGACTTGAATTTTCTTTTCTTTTCTTTTTTCTTTTCTTTTCTTTTCTTTTCTTTTCTTTTCTTTTCTTTTCTTTTCTTTCTTTTTTTTCTTTTCTTTTCATTCTTCTTTTCTTTTCTTTTTATAATTTTTTATATTTTTTTACCATATATGTGTTTTGTATTGGGAAGTTTTTCAGAAGGTCTGTCCTTGATACTCCCTCAAACGAAAGCAAATCAAAATCCGATAGCACTGTTTTGAAGTTGTTTAGAGAAAGCAGGCATAGTGCGTATAAGACTATGTGTATAGGATTGTGAAAAATATTGGGCAACCATAAGGAGATCGTGAATCATTCCTTCTACACAGGAGCAGTTGTGTATCTTTATCTAGTCATTAGGTGGTAGTTCCCAGGATCCTGAAATTTATGGACAGTAACATTTTTAAACATTTTGAGGGACAACGTAACAAGGGATAGTTAACTTTACATTCTTTTAGGACATTCAACAACAAAAAACCCAACCATATCCACTGACATCATCATTTCATAGAAGAAAGTATATTTTAACACCAACACTCTAGGAGAGGTGAAATCCCAGCAATCTCATGCTAGGTAGTAGCATGCCATCTGTCTGTCTGTCTCTGTCCGTGTCTTCTCAGACTAGTCCAAATGGTGTTCTTTCTAGTTTCCAGTGGAGCAGTGGTGTTGGGGATCTGAGTTGTTATTGATGAGGCAGTAGAATCTTTTCCTAGACATTTGGACAAGGCAGTTTATTCAGGCACATGTATCATGGCTGCCTTACTATGTCCTAGAAATGCGGATCACACTAACCGGTTTCATCTGGCATCAGAGAAGATAATAGCTAGAAAGGAGCTCTAGAATTTATTGTTGGCTCCCTCGGTATATCTAGTTTTCTGTGACTTGACCGGGATATTTATGGTTAGGTGATCTCATCAAAACACAAAGTGACCTTGTCGCAGACCAGATCTCAGATCTTTTAACGTTCTATTAGAGGCTCTGTGGGGTAGGGAAACATAATGGTTAACATTTGTTGACTGCCTTATATGTTTCAGGCAGGATAGTAAGATTTTTACAGATGTCTGCCACTTGATCCTCAAATATCCCTTGTTGATAGTTATTATTATCGCCTCTTTACGGTGGGAAACTAAGACTTGATATTGTAATAGTTTAAATAACTCACACAAGAACACACACAGAGTGCAGGAGGCTTGCCTGTAGCCTGTGTTGGCAGGGTGCTGGATAGGTGGGAGGAAGCCTTCTCTAACTGTACTGTTGCTTCTCCCCTCTATGGGCAATCACTGCATCACTTCCTCCCGTGGTAGGAATCAGTGGTGCTGGCCCCTTTACTAGTGCAAGAGTCAGCTCATTGGTGACATGGTAGGAGGAGGAGATGGAAGTGGGTGCTTGCTCTTGGCCACTCTTAAATATTCACTCTTCTCATTGGTATGTGAGCTCACAAGTGAAAATAACTAGATGTCTGAGGAGTACAACTCACAAAAAAGAAAGACCACTGTGGTGGCCACTGTTACCTTTCTGCAAAATTAATTCTTTCCTTGCTAATTAGATAGCATTTTCAAGTCTCCCTTTCAGCTAGGTGTGCCCATGTGATTAAGTTTTCATCAATGGGATATAAGCAGAAATGATATATGCTGATGCTGGGCATGCCTCCTGTAGGCTTTCCTGCTCCCTCCACTGGTTAGGACCCTGACCAGATGGTGACCCATCTTCCACCATGCAGATGGTTCCAGTGACCCAGGGATGAACGGGCAGGTCAAGGGAAGGAACCTGGTATTCTGAATGATCATGTGGGGCACAGCTGCCCCACTGACAACTGCTTTCCTCAGATCTGTTAAATGAAGAAAATAAGTGTCTATATTCCATAAGCCACTGTATTTTTTGGATCTTTCTGTAATAGCAGTTTAGCCTTATTCTAACTAATATAAAAATGAATTGGATGATGTATCTATCTTACATGATCCTAAAGCAGATTATTGAAGCAGAATTACCATGAATTTAAAAGAGGTATGATAAAATATACTTGAGATTAGTGAAGAGGGTAAGAAAATGAAACAATAAGAAATGTTAACAACGTGGAAATGTTTGGTATTACAGTGACTTGCTTTTTCACCTTTCTGCTTACTCTGAAAGTCGCAAGTACCTGCTAAGCCACAGGTATCTCTCATCTTATCCACTTTCCTCCTTCCCCAACCTGTTGACATCTCTTGTCTGCTGTCATTTCCTCTCCTGTTTGTCCTTTTGAGTTTGTCTCCTACATTCCTTTGCTGTCATTTTAAGAGGAAGCATAGAAAAGGGCAAAGGTGTTGAGATTCCATATTTTCATGGAAGTCTCAGGTTTTTCTCATAGATCTTGTTTTTTGGATCATGGGTACTTTTTGCATCTTTACATTTTCCAAAGTGTAAAAGTGCTTTTATAAAATGTAAAATTTATAAATATTTGTTGGACATTTGTGTAAGCTTAAGTAAATTATGGTATTTATGTGTTAGAATATTATTTGGCCATTAGAAATGATGTTTATGAAGAATTTTTAGTGATAAGAAAATATTGATGTTTAATGTTAATTTTAAAAACCCATACAAAATTGTATATACATCATGTGACTCTAGTATGTAACGTAAAACGTGCACAGGATAAAGATCATCAGAAAGTCTGACAAACTATCTTGTTACATATAGGAGCTGGGGTTACTCTTCTTCAGCCTTCTGATTTTTTTTCCCCTCAAATGTGTATTACTCTGCTAAACGAACAAATATGAATCAATTGTTCCATTGATTTACGCATAACTTTGCAAAGGCCTTCTTAGATGATTCTCCTCTATTAAAAGCTTGTGATACAAAAGATCACATATTTTTCTCTGACCTTGTATAGTATCTGTAGTTTTATTATGCACAGCAGGAATTGGTAAATGATAGACTACAGGCCAAATGTGGCTTGCTCCTGTTTTTGTAAATAAAGTTTCATTGGAACCCAGCCACACTCATTCATTTATGTGTTGTCCATTGATGCTTTCATGGTATAGTAGCAGAGTTGGATAGTTGTGACAGAGTCCACTTGGCCTATGAGACCTAAAACGTTTACTGTCTGGCTCTTTGCAGAAAAAGTTGTTGACCCCTGATACAGAGGAAGAATTGCTTTGTCACATTGTACGCATAACACATGCACCTGTTCCAAAATATCTTGCTAGAGGTCTTCTAAGATGAATCGATCTTTTCTCACAATGCTACATTGGATTGTTCTTAATAATTTTAAAAGCACTCAAACAATTTTTCAGTTATCTTTAATAATTTGAAAGCATTTCAGAATTAACCTCAAAGTAGAGTTTGGTGACGTCACAGTAAGTCCAGTATAGGCGCTTCTCCTCCTTGCACTTACAAACCAATGATTGTTTCCTCTTTCAAGGACCACGTGATGGAGTTGGCTTGTGTTTAGGAGTGAAGTTGCTGGAAAAAATATGTACTTTAAATACAGAATTATGGTCACGGCAATGAGAGGCTCACATTATGAGAGTTATGGGATTGCTGTGGCCCATAGTGGGAACAGAAACTTATATCTAGAGCTCACTGACTTTTAGAACGAGAGCTATCTTAGAAATTAGCTCAATTAAGTTATCCCTAGTAATAATGTCCTGATAGGGAATTACTCAGGTTGGGTATGATTTAAGTTTATAAACACTCAAGAAGCTACTGTATGCCAGGTGCTTTCTTTTATTTTTATTTTTTATATATTTTAATTAATTTATAAAAAGATTTTATTTATTTATTTGACAGAGAGAGACAGCCAGCGAGAGAGGGAACACAAGCAGGGGGAGTGGGAGAGGAAGAAGCAGGCTCCTAGCAGAGGAGCCTGATGTGGGGCTCGATCCCAGAACGCTGGGATCACGCCCTGAGCCGAAGGCAGACACTTAATGACTGAGCCACCCAGGAGCCCCTCTTTTTTTTTTAATTTCATTTTTTAAAATGAATTATTTTTCCTTTCTGTATATATTTATTTTAATTCTAGTATAGTTAACATACAGTATTATATTAGTTTCAGGTATACCAGATGCTTTCATGTACCATTATTCCACATCTGAATCCAGTGATAGAGAATTCCTATGTCATAAGAGAGCCTGTTTCATACTCTGGCAGCTCTAATTGTTAAAAAATTACACTGTATGTTTTGTACTAATATATGCCTTCCTATCAACTTCAATCATTGATAGTAGTTCCATTAAACGGATTCTTCTGCTAAATGGCAGACATTCATATAGTTGAAGACAGCTATCGTATCTCCTTTGAATCTTGAATAATCCCAAACTCTTGAGCTCCTTAGAACAATTTGAAAACCAGTATGAATTGGATATATTGAATTGCATGTTTTCATTTTTTTTTGACATATTAAAAGAATGGCTTTTTAGCATAAGGCTTTAAGACTTGTAAATGAAAAAGCATTTCTGATTTCTGGAAACAATATTATGCTATTATGAAATGTTTAGTCATTTTAAGCATCAATAAGCAGATTTAGGAGCATATAAATCAGAGATTTTATCATTTATGTCAAATTTTACTTTGTGACCCTCTTTTGTGATTATTTCTCTGTGAAATTTAAGTTAGACTTTGAATTGTCACTGACCCAAGTGCTGTTCTCCATTCCTTTCTCTTTTAATTTTTTTTTCTTGGATATGTTAGTAACCAGTGAGATCAACTTTTTCCATCCTCATGGATACACAAAATAATAAAATCTGATCACATTTAACCCTGGGCAAGGAAGGAAGGGTATTTAAATAGGTCAGGTGATCCTGCTTGCTCTTTCACAATCAATGAGTGCTAGGTGTGAGTTTCTGTCCCCTCTGTGGGCACCACCATTCCCATAACTCTGATAGCATGAGCCTCTTACTGCCCTGATTGTAGCTTTAGTATTTAAATGTACACATTTTTTCAATGAAAGGACACCAAAACAAAAACGAACTCCATCATATGGTCCTTAACAGAGGAAACAATCATTGGAGTCAGTGCAAGAAGGAGAAGCACCTGTGTTGGCTTACTGCTATGGCGCTAAACTCTACTTTGTGGTTAATTTTTGGGATTTTTTTTTCTTTTTTCACTTATCTATCTATCAATCATATATCTATCATTTATTTATGGTAATTGTGGCCATATTTCCTCTTTGGTTTGACTTTTTTTTTTTAAAGGATTTTATTTTTAATTAATCTGTACACCCAGCATGGGCTCAAACCCACATTCCCTAGATCGAGTCTCACGCTCCACCTGCTGAGCCAGCCGGGCACCCCTCTTTGTTTTGACTTTTTAAACTTACCCATGATATTTAGCTTAAAGATTAATGATTTTTTTATTCCTTTAGATGAACAGTTAGGGAAGCATTCCTTGAAATAATTGGGGAGAAAAAGAAACTTTTAAAAGAGAGCCTAGGAAAGGATGTGACAGGCACTGCATCAGCTATTGAATAACTGAGCCAAACTGAGAAGTGGAAATACAAGTATTAGAAGCCCATTCAAATGAAAGGAAGAGGTTTTGACTCTAAGCTTACCATTTTTACAAGAATCATTGAAAATTTGGCCTTTCTACAAAGATGCAGAAATATATGCATCAGTGGAAATCTCAGCCTGTTCGCCTGGAAGTTACTCTCCACCTGACCGCTGCTGACTGATAGAGACTTCAAGAAGCAATATGCCAAAGTGTTTGCTCCAGGGAAGTTAGAAGGAAGATAATACAAAGCAAACCCCTTTAATCCTTTAATGTCATTTCCTTTTGGGATTTGTGTGTTTCCTAGAAACTCTGAGTGCTTTTCTGAGTGGAAAATGGAGAGATGCAGTACTCACTTTCCTTGTCATTTACAGTTTTTTGCTTATAGGAATTTGAGACGTGTGAGTGACAAGGTGAATATACGGTATAGAGAAAAGTTGTTGTTGAATGATAAGAACAGAATTGAGTGAATGTTACTGTTCACCTTCAGGTGTGTTAACCTAGTGATTTTAAATAAAAATACTTTGGGTTCTTGTTAATCCTCCATCTACACCAGTTTTTAAAGCAAGATGGAATTTCTTTGCTTTAAATATATGTATTAATGTAATAGAAGACTACTAACATTTTCTTCACTTTCATTTTTTATATAACCAATAATCAGTGTTCACTAAGTGCCAGACACTGTTATGAGCTTGATCGATATTAATTCATTTAATTCTCATAACACTATGAGGTAGTTACTCTTATGCGCATTTTTATAGATGGTGAAACTGAGGTATGGACATGTTAAGCAACTTGTTCAAGGTTATTTGGTAAGTGGCAAAGCCAGCTTTAGCCACTTGTTTTTTTTTTTTTAAAGATTTTATTTATTTATTCGACAGAGATAGAGACAGCCAGCGAGAGAGGGAACACAGGCAGGGGGAGTGGGAGAGGAAGAAGCAGGCTCACAATGGAGGAGCCTGATGTGGGGGCTCGATCCCATAACGCCGGGATCACGCCCTGAGCCAAAGGCAGACGCTTAACCGCTGAGCCACCCAGGCGCCCCCAGCTTTAGCCACTTCTGTTTAACCGCAGGGTGTCAAATGAGTATTTTAAAATGTGTGCCCTGATGAAAAAAATGGTTGAGAAGTACTGTTCTAGAGAACAAAAACAAAATAAAACAAAACACAAAAATCCTACTATTATGAACAACTAAAAAATAATTAACACACATTTGAATATATGGCTGATCTCACTGGAAGGTAATCACTAGATTCTAGGAACAAGGCTTGGTGGTGAGCCCCATACCTGGTGCTGCAGCTACCAGGTATGGGAGTGAGAGATAAATTAAATGGTAGAGATTGTAATATAAGGACTTCATTGCTGCTCAAATGAAGACAGCAGATTAGAATTTGGGCTTATCCAATGAGGTCAGTTAAAACTGAAATCTACATATAATGTTAAGATTCTCAGAAGGTTACAACTTCAGTAAAAGTGGGAATAGGAAAAAATCTGCCATTTTCTTTTGGCCTGGATTTTGGGTGGAATAAAAGAGCTCTTTTAGAATGGGTAACCATGGTCTGTGCTTCATGCAAAGGTGAAATGAGAAATTAACAGGTCTAAGGAAATTATCCAGGATGCAGCAAAAGGGAGTTGTGGGTTGGAAATTGTAAAAGAGGAATGGAGGGCAAAATGAAAAGGTTCAATCTATGCCTAATAGGACTTCCAGAAGGAATGAATAAAGGCAATGATTAAAGATAATAAGATAATAAAGTTTTTCAGGACCATAGGGAGTCCCAGTGATGTAGGAAAGATGTTAGGGCTTGAAGCTAATAGCCAAGAAAGAATTCTTGGGGCATTTTTGGTCCAAAAAGGTGGTTTTATTAAAGCATGGGGACAGGACCTGTGGGCAGAACAAACTGCACTGGGGTCATGAGGAGTGGCTCATTATATACTTTTAAATTGGGAGGGGGTTAGGGATAGTGTAAGTCTCTAAGGAATTTTGAAAACAGTTTCCAGGATCTTGAGGGGGCTAGCTATTGTTGGGAAAAGTAATTTATTACTGTCTAATAAAACCTTAGTCACTAGACCCTTCAGATGTATATCAGTGGGCCATATGCTTGGGGGATTAATGCCAACACGTATTTTGTGGGAATTTCTAAAGGAATTTTTATGTGTTAAAGTAGACTTACAGGATCCTGGGGATTGGGCCAAGTTGCCTTTTTGCCCTTAGCAAAGTATTAACATCGAGGCATTTGGGTCCCTCCTCTAGGAATGCCAGTCTGCCTATTTCAAGGACTTGTCAGTGGGTATAGGTAGTAAGGAAATTTAATAATTTCTCTTCTACCTTTGTTTCCCACATCACCAGGGGTGATAAATATTATTTTTCTCATACCTAAGACATCACAGTAAAACTGCAAAACACCAAAGACCAAGTGAAAAATCTTAAAAGCAACAACAAAGGGTTATCTATAAAAGAATTCCAGCTAGACTAAACTGTAAACTTTTCAACAGAAAGAAGCCAATAGACAATGGAGTCTTCAAGATGGTGAAACAAACGAACCATTAACCTAGAAATATATGTCTAACTAAATTCCTAACTATTCAGGAGTTAGGGAAAAATACATTTCCAAACAAACGAAACAAATGTCTACTACAGCAAGAAAGAAATTTAACATAAGGAAAAGGACCAAGATGTAAGAATGTTGAGCAAATAGACTTGTAAACTTTAAATTTAAACAGATATTGACTATAAATGAACATGATAAATATTGAATAATTTAGAGAAATTAGTTCAAATAAAGTGGAAATAAAATGCTTGCATAATTAACATATAAAGGGAGGAAAGAATAGAAATTAAAGCATTCAACAAAAAGAACACATAGTTCTTTTTTTGTAACTATTTTTGCAGAGCAGAACTTTAAAATTTTGATGAAGTCCAGTTTATCAATTTTTTTCTTTTATGTTGAACTTTTGGTGCCTTCCTTCCTTCCTTCCTCCCTTCCTTCCTTCCTTCCTTCCTTCCTTCCTTCCTTCCTTCCTTGGCATCCTTTCCCACTAAAATTTTCTCCTATGTTTTCTTCTAAAAGTTTTATAGTTTTGAATTTGACAGTTAGACTTGTGATTCTTCTTGAATTAATTTTTACATAAGGTGTGTCATTTAGGTTGGGATTTGTATTTTGGCCTATGAATGTCACATTACTCCAACACCACTGTTGAAAGACTACTCTTTCTCCCTTGAATTGCTGTTATACGTTTTTATCAAAAATCATTGGGAAAAATTTGTATTTCTGTACTCTATTCTGTTCCATTGATCTATGCATCTGTTCCATCACCAGTACCATACTGTCTTGATTAGTATAGTTTTATGATAAGTCTTAAAATTGGGTAGTGTGAGTCCTTCAATCTTACTGTTTTTGAAATTGTTTTGGCAGTTCTGGTTCTTTTCCTTTTCATATAATTTTACAATACAGTTGTCTCTATATACCAAAAAACTCTGCTGGTATTTGGATTGGAATTGTGTTATATCGATACCTTAATCTGGGGAGAATTGACATCCTTACTATGTTGAGTCTTCCAGTCCATGAACACAGTATACTCCTACATTTACAGATTTCATCTACGCGTTGTAGTTTTCAACACTGGTATGTGTCTTCCTTTAGATTCAAATATTGAAGTCCTAATCCCCACTTCCTCGGAATGTAACCTTATTTGGAGACAAGGCCTTTAGAGAGGTAATCAAGTTAAAATGAGATCACTAGGATGGGCCTGAATTAAATATGACTGGAGTCCTCAAAAAAGGAAAAATTTGGAGATAGCACACACGGAGAATGCCACGAAAGATGAAAGCAGAGATCAGTGTACGTAGAAGCCAAGCAATGCCAACGATTGCCTGCAAACCACTAGAAGCTAGAACAGAGGCATGCAACAGATTGCTCCCTTAGAGCCATCCGAGGGAATTAACCTTGCCCACACACTGATCTTGCACTTCTAGCCTCTAGAACTGTAAGATAATACATTTCTGTTTGTTTAAGCCACTTGGTTTGTGATACTTCATTATGGCACCCCTAGAAAAACAAACATCACGTGTACATATTTTGTTAGCTCTATATCTAAGTATTTCATTTTTTGAACTTTCAGTTTCTAAAGTTGTAATTATCTCCCTGGTGGCATTTGCATCATATCAAGATAAGAATTTCTCAAATTTACCAGTATTTGTGATATTTCAACTAAAAATGCTATTGTTTAAAGGGAAACTACAAATTTCAAGCCTGTTCTCTGGGCCCTTACCACTACTTACTTTTTCTTTTTTTACTTTTATTATCTCTTTAATTTAATTTGCCCAATTAAATATACCCTGTATACTATTTGGCAGCTTCATTGGATATTTGTGAAGGAACGCTTTGAATCAGATTGTATCTTGACATTTAACAAATTATGGATATTTCTTGACAGTAGAGTTAAGGGGCACCTGATGGCTCAGTCAGTTAAGTGTCTGCCTTCGGCTCAGGTTGTGATCTCAGGTCCGGGGATTGAGCCCTGCATCCCCTGCTCAGTAGAGAGTCTGCTTCTCCCTCTCCCTCTGTTCCCTCTCCCCGCTCATGCTCTCTCTCTCCCCCAAATAAATAAATAAAATATTTTTAAAAAAGTAGAATTAGAGCAGGACAGCAGTCCTCAGAAAAAGATTTACGTATCTTGTAATATTAAATCCATTACCTTTTTATTAAACACATTTATTTTTCAAAAAGAGGGCATTGTAAAGCCATGCTCATGAAGTCTCAGAGTTTTTTGTTAACTTCTCCCTCTTTACTCCACAGTGCCTTCACAGCCACCACAATGTGAGGCTAAAACTAGCCTCATATTACTTTTAAAAATCAAATCATCTAAATATTTCCCTCATCCATGCACACCTCTTCTTTGTCACCAGGATGTGTTCTGTGGTTGTTGTCTGGCTTTCCCTGGTGGAGTAGATACTTCCAGGATGTATCCCACTGATAACACTCTATATTCCCGTGTATCATGCAATATTTGAATTCACTTGGTGGTTGTCCTTTCCAGCGGTAAGTCCACTTGCTCCCTGTGCGTGTCTTCAGCCCTGGTGCTTCGTCACCGTGCTGTTAGCGCTAGTGTTCGGCAGCAGGTGGTCCACATAGATCTATGCATTTAATGAATGAATAAAAGGAAAAAAATGCAGCTGAGTTGAATAGTTTTCTCAAAAAAATTCCAATTTTATAACCATTTAATGTAGACAGTTATCTTTTTTTGGCATTTATTATCCATTTTACTGGAAGGCTAAGATATCCGATGTACTCAATTTTATAGTTATAACCTAAATTAATTATACTTTACCAGCCAAATTGACTTTCAACACTTTATTCCAAGCTTGTAATACTGGCCCGAGTATTGACATCCGGTTTTGAAATAAAATATAGGCATCCTGAACTTTCTTAGTGAATTTAAACCTGAACATGCCAGGAATTGCAAGGTCAAAGATTCTCCTTCCTTCACTGTAGGAAGGCTGACTTACTAGTAAGTACCCTGGGGCATGAGAATGAGTCTATGTTTTCTGAACTGAAACTCTATGAGGTTGCATCTAAATGTTTCACATATTGGTGAGAGCCTACTAAGGAGACATGCATTTATCTAGATAAGTGGTAGCAGTGATGATTCTAACAGACATGTGGAATATTCCTGTAATAGTTTGATATAAAAGACAGTCTGGCATAATGGATGAAGTGCTGCCCTTAATTTCTAGCATATAGGTTTCTAGTCTCACTTTCTTCACTTGGGCAAATCATTCTAAGGTCTCTCTTTGTTTTCATTTTCTCCCTTTATGATAGGTCTAATGGTACCCACCTTGCAGAGATCAGTAGGAATTAACCGCAGATAGTCCCAGGACTCCTTAGAAAAGAGTTATATATTTTCCTAGTAAATGATCTTTGTACTGAACCTGAAATAAATAGAATCCAGGTCAACTTTACTTAATGCTTATCTCCTAGGACATTGGCAGCTGGAAGGTTAGGACTCTAACTTGGTGAAGTACTCAGCATACTGGGCTTGTGTCCATCCCACTGTGGCTTCACAGCTGAGTTTTTCTGTTTTGTTTGGGTATTTGGGGTTGTTTAGATGTAGTCTGTGAGTGCTCAGGAAATGCTGACTTAAAATATTTCATGAGTCATTCATCATCACATGTTCCTGAGAGGTAGGTAAGATATTATCACCCTCACTTGCCCATTTTTATTTGATAAGTGCTAATTGATATTATCTGACTTTCAAATGAATTATAAGAAGGTGGGTTTGTTACGTCCCTTCTTATTAATTTCGGTTGAATAGTTCTGACTTCTACCTAACCCTGATGAATAACTAGTATCTGGTTGTCCTGTGTTTGCTTCATGCCTCAGCGCTGTTGGGAATAATATAAAGGAAAGCTGCTAAAGAGGGAAAGCAAAGGAAAACCTAAGTCAGTAGAAAAAAGATAAAAGAAGAATGAATATAATGATAACACAGAGATTCATAGATCCTTAAAAATCATAAGCGTCCCCTCGAAATAAAAGTTTTCTCTGGGGAGCAGTCTGAGGTCTTATATATTTTCTATTAAAAATACAGATTAATGAAAATTTTGAAGTTAGTATTTAATTTTAAATATAGTCATTTTTTTAAAGATTTTATTTTTAAGTAATCCCTACACTCAACGTGGGGCTTAGACTCACAGTCCTAAGATCAAGAGTCGCATGCTCCACCGACAGATCCAGCCAGGTATCCCTTAAATATGGTCATTTTTAAATGAATGTGTACAGATACAAAGGTGAAACAATATGTTTTTGTATATGAATAGATTGCTTGATGATTTGTAGACTAAAATATTTTAAGAAAACAAATCTCATCTTACAAATTTTTCCAGTGTGTCATTTAACTTAACACCAGTTATTGGATTTAACAATTAAAAATATGCTTTGTAGAGTAAATAATTCTCATTCCCATAATGGTTGTATGGCCTTAGTCTTTCAGGCTAAGTCTTTTTCTATTTTAGCAGTAAATCAATTGAAAACGAAGTAAGTGTTGATAGTACCAAACCATTTCGCCGTAATCATTTGTGATGAAGAAATTAGCCTCAAGCTAGGCTACTTTCTCATTTACTCATGACCTGTTTCAGGGACACTGATCACAGAAGGAAATGGAATTAGCTTTTGCTTGTATTTCTTGGTTGCACTGTGGTCTTAGCCTTGTTAATGGCTCTCTTTTCTTGATTGTTATAAAAGGAGAGGAGTAGCCATATGGCAGGACACCCAGAGCTCTCGGTATAGAATAACTTGGAAATTAAGATGGCTGGAAGTCTTGACATGAAATTTAGTTTGGAAGGAACTCTGAAAATCACTCTCAAAGGGCACCGTGTCAATCATTCTTTTCCACTAAGTCTACAACCTTGTCTTAAAGGAGCAGTGGAGGTACATCTTAAATTTCCACCAAAAGGTAAGTCAGTGACGTGAAAAAGACAGTTTATACCAACAATATCACTAACATCAAATTGCCCCATAGAGGAACATAAAAGAGCGAAGGCTGTGAGGAATGGAAGCACGGAGAACAGGTTATCACACTACCATTTTCTCCAGCATCCTAAACTGTGATAAGTACCTGATCATAGCTGTGTCTCAATTTCTAGCCTCTGAGCCAAGTTAGTACCACCTGGTGTGATTTGAAATGACCCCAAAAGAGCTGGTGATGCCTCATGTTAAATTGTGAAGGACAGTCTATTTAGCAGGTATTATCCCTCTCCCAGTCAAAAAGGTTATTATATTTTTCCCAGTTCATTTTTCCCCCTTCATTTCTGACATTAACTCGGAGTATCTTTGCCCATTAGAGGATCTGTTTCTGCTTTATTCATTCCAGCTTTTGCCTTTAGTGTGGGATGTAACAGTTGAGCTCTGTTCTTATAAAGGAGTTTTATCATGGGCAATATATCACCGATTATTTGGCCCATTGGTTTTTCAGGTATATGGGGTTTTGCAGAAACACAGCCACTGGAGCGCTGTTGCTAAGACTTTTATTTTTTATCTGCCTATAAGTTCTGTTTCCAGTTCTGATCCTGGAATTTTAGTGGACAAGTGAAGGGAGGTAAAGAGCAGAGAGGGCAGATTATCGATATGAGTTTCTATCAGCACTCCTTCCTAAATCCTATCTACTCAAGGGTATTATAATTTCAAGAGACAGTAAAAGCTGCAGAACACCATTTTGTTCTATAGGCTGGTCTTGCAGATGATAATGTGCAGATTGGCTAGAGTCCAGAAAGATGCCTTCCTTGACCCCTGTCCAACTTCATGGAAGTCAGGAGAACAGGTTGATATTGGAGAACTCCAGTCAAAATAACTTAGGGAAGCATCAGGGGAATTGATTTGGCAATTTCCAGTCACTTTGTCACTAGGCTAAGCAGCGTGGCTTTAGGCACTAGAAAGGACAGTATTTTAAAAACACCATGATGATCTGCTTTGGAGTCCGGTGAGGGCTCTGATGTATTCTAAAGGAGCCAGAAAAAAAAAAATCCTAATTCAACTAAGACCTGAAGAATACCCCTAAACAGATGAAATAATCTGGTTATTCTAGGGAACAAATGAGATTGGGAGATTACACAGGCTTTTAGGGGGAGACTGAGAGTCTTTCATGTGCACATCAGTCTGGTTTCAAGTATATGGTGACCTTTTAAAATGCCCTTTATACTTTTCTAGGGACTTTGGTCCAGAGAAAAGACACATGCAAACTCCTTTCCTGCCTACCTAACGAGGGGTACATTAAGGCTCTTTTTTTTTTTCCATCTGAAACTACCATGAGACTAAAGGAGGTGGTTAGTCAGCACCTGGGATTGCCTAGGTTACTTCAAGAGAAAATTGATGAGAAAATGAGGAGAAATAAAAAAATACCAGAAAGTAAGAAATGTTGACTTATTTTTTCAAATCTATTGTCATGTAATCTAAACCATTTCCCAGGTCAGATTCCCCATCTCTCGTAGGGAAATACCTCTTCCTATTCATGAGCCTTAGCGAGAATATTGTGATATTAATCAATGGCTTATGAGGAAACACAGTGACAAATATTACATAAAACAGCACTATTTTATTTATGTATCTTTAAGTGGAGAGTAGTTATATGTTATTCAAAAGTGATTTTATGATATCCAGTCCAGCTGCTTGGGCAGGTCAAACTCAAATAATTTATCTCAGAATACCTGTTGCTTTGTACTGGCACATTCATAGAAAAAGATCTCTATTATTCATTTTGATGCACAATTAGTTTAGGGGGAATCTCCTGGACAGATTGTAGTTTTGTATTGCAGAGTTGAAATTTAATGATTTCAACACAGTTGTCTTCAATGCCAAAATAAACCAAAGATAAATTATATCTAACCAGTAAAATGTGTTTAATACATGGCCTACAGGTTGTGGGAACCAACTAATATTTGTAAGGATATTATCTAAACTCTTAAGCGGAGGACATTGTAGAAGGTGCATTATATTATATTGGGTTCAAGTTAAAAAACAATTCTAACTTGTATAGTGCCTGGAAGAAAAGGAAATGGAAAAGAAAAAAGACATTTTTCGTTAGGCTAATACTTTCTGTCCTGAAATGCAACTTGAGATGTTATAAAGGAGAATAAAACACTTAGAAAACAATTCATAAAACTAGTATTGAAAAGATTGACAAAGAGTTTTTCTCCCCCCTCCTTTCTCTGAAGGCTAACCTCCAAACAAAATCTTAGGCTGAAGTTTTAAATGTCTGCTACAGACAATTGCCACTTTCCAAGTACAGACTGCCAAGTGCACAAAGAGCAAAGTTTAGTCAAAGTTCATTTTCAGGTCATCCACCCTGGAACCATCAATCTGGGCAACCTCTGGGTAACCTCTTCCAAGGCTTGTGGACTGGAGCGGGATCCTTTGCAGCCTCATTAGAGCATGCAACGATTAATTTGTGTTAAATAGGAAATTAAACAGTCATGTACAGTGTAGAGTGGAGGTCAAAAAGTGGATCTTGAGGTGCATTCACAGTCTCTGTTTGGGAGTCCTCACAGGCTGGCAGAGAGGTGGGGCAGACTCAGAAGGGAAATAATTGTGTAGGACAAACATTACAAAACCTCCATGACAAAAAGGCATACATAAATAGGAGAGAAATTTGACTTGAGAATAAATCACCAGTGTTTTTAATGTTGCTCAGACATGCCTGTCTTTCAGAAGACTTAGGGTGAGAACTGAGGCAAAAATGACTTCACAAATTGGGTGTATTAACCCAGAAAACTCACCGTTGTCCTTGAACTTACTTCTGATTGTAGCCTAGCCTTGTATTCATGAACTAGAGATTCTGTCATGAGAAAATGAGAGGAAAGGTCTAATGTGGAGTTCTACTGAGTGAATGCTATTTGTGAATTCATGGTGAATTGAACCATTGTCTTCCAAGATGCCATTTTGACATAATTAGATTGGTTAGCAGTAGCAATGCACACAGGAAATTTTGAAAAAATAAAATGCTATTCATTTCTTAATAATAGAAGAATAAAAAGTTTCTAACTACTCTCTTATCCAAACACTGTGTTATCTATCTATCTATCTATCTATCTATCTATCTATCTATCTATCTATCTATCTCGTCTATCATATCTGTTATCTATCATCATCATCATCATCATCATCTATCTGGAATTTTATTATAATAAATTTCATTACTTGAAAGTTAATTTGTATATCAGTAAAATAAGAATTAGAAAACCATGGCATTCTATGTTACATGTGGGGATGTGATCAGATTTATAAAGGCTTTTGGTCTCTATGTTTTTTGATGAACTTAGTATAATATGTCGATAGTGACAAATTATAGGTCAAGTAAAATAGTATGCCATACATGTGATAAAGAATAAAATTTAAATAATGAAATGTAAATACAGGTGGTTGAAAGAAGAATTGTTTAAAGTTACAATACTTTTAAAAGGATTATAAAACACTCCCCATTTCTTCTAATGAGAGTTATACACTTTTTCCTCTCTGCCTCCATGAAGCTTTATTCCTTCTTTATTCTTGTATTATGTTTTATGTGATGGTTTCTCCTATAGTATTTTTGAAAGTAAGTGATGAGCATAAAGGCTACTTTGAGATCTCTAAAACAACTTCAATGTGATATAAAAAATCTGACTTTTAAGAAATGGTTACAGAGTGACAGTTATTGTAATATTACCATAGTTTAATGTATATCTTCGTAATTGGAGAGAATACTGAATTTGAGTTAGAGGTTAGTGGAAATAAAGATTTAATTTTTCCTGTGCAAATTCATACCCGCTTTGTTAAGAATCTGTGTTATAAAGAAGGGAAGAAGGCAAGGGTAGAATCCTTAGGCATTCTAGTGTTTAAGGATTGAGTAGAGGTGATGTAAAGGAGGCTGGGAAGAAGTGGCCAAAGAGGTAGAAAGGGCATTGTGAAAGTGATTAATTAAGCTAAGGAAGGGGAGCACCCAAATTTAAGTAAAGAGGCCAAGAGAAATTCGTATTAAGAAGTGTGTGTAGGATTTGATCAACAGAAACCTTTGCTTGAATGATTTCTGACTTTTATGGCAGCCATTAGCCTTATAGAGGTTTGGGAGGAGTAAGTTATTTTTTTGCTCTAGCTCACCAGACCATCAAGTTTGGATTTGTAGAGCTTAGAGACCAAATGCTATAACACAAAAGATAACCTTGAGGCCTTTTCTGGCCATAAAAATATCAGTCTCATAAAATGATTAAAAGTGATAATGTTCAGTCTATAAATTAATCAGGGGAAATGGGGACATAAATTTTAGCAACTTTGTGTCATGAGTTTGTGTAAAGGATTTTGTTAGAAGAAATAGATTTAAGACCACGTGACACGTGAACTATGTTTCCAGATAAGGAGATGGCTAGGCAAATGAATCCTTGTTTAATCACCTGTTCTATTTTTTATGATTTAATATATGAATCTCTTTTACATGATTGCATTTTAGATTTGATTGATTTTGGCTTTTAATTGTTAAATATGGAATTGATTGGACTTAGTTTTATGGGAATATAATTGGATGTAAATTAGGCTTTGGTAAAATTTAAATTGAAATGTATTAGGCAAATTCCTTAACCTTTTCTTTTTTTGCCTCAGTTTCTTCACTTGTAAAATTAAAGCATTGGACTAGATGACCTTGAAGGTCCTTATGAGGCCTAATAGTTGAAGGCTCCGGTTATGTAGAGGAAATAACTATGTAGTTAATCAAAGCCTCCATTTTTCAAGTGGTTATTTTGGCTTCTGAAAGCTTATGAGAAATCCCTTCACTTATGACTATTTGTATCCATTATCTAGACATTGTCCTCAGATAGATGGGGGCTAGTAATCACATCACTGCTAACATGGAAAATGGTGTCTTTCTTTCCCATAGCCAAATTTTAAACGTAAAGGAATGGCAGTCTCTAAGCAACCGGTGCTGTCCGTTTTAGTTACCTATATTGAATTATTACAAAATCATAGTCATTTTTGGAATTGCTTCAAATCTTGAGAAAATGCCTACCAGGTCACATGGCTAGCAGGCAGAGCTGCTTGCCAGCACCCTGATGCCATGATGTGAAGTTCTTTCCTGTTGTCCCTCCCCTGCAGTCGAAGTTGGCTGCCTTTTATGTCATTTAGTAAAGTCATCAGAGTATGACATGCGCTACTTCCAGAACCTAGAGAGGATACCAGGTGTCATTCTTTCTTAGTTGTGGGAATTCCAGGATATAATAATTTGTGTTTTACTTTTGAGGGAATGTTCTGGCATATCAAAGATCACTTCGGTGTTATGTGAGGTCTGTGAATCTTTGTAAGGTTTTTCCTAGACTCTCTGGAGCACATGTATCTTACCAAGAGCTCCCATATACTTGTCAGTTCTTACTCATCTGGTCTGAATAACATGATGTTATCAATATAGTGGGCCATCGTGATGTTTTGTGTAATGTACAGATGGTGCGGGTGATTCATTTGGACTATATTATGACAGAGGCTTAACATAGCTTTGAGGTGAGACAAAATGTGTATGGTTGTCCATCTCATGTGAATATAAACTACTTCTGATCCTCTTTCCTGATAGGAGTGGAAAAAAATCACATTTGTCAGGTAGCTTGTACCTGAGGCTGTATTAATCTGCTGTAGTAAATATACCATATCTGGCACATAGCTGTAATTGATTAAGTTTGTGGTTGTCAACTGTCATGTACAGGATCCATCTGGCTTTGTACGGTTCATTAGGGCTATGATGTATTTAAATAGGATCTTATGGTGACTACTAACCTCTGCATTCTTTAGGGCTATAAGAGTGGCGCTAACCTCTTTCACCACCCCCAAGATGAAGTATTATTTTTTGTTGTGAAAGGGAAATTTCAGAGGTTTACATTAGGCTTTCTCTACTATGATAGCTTTTACCCTGTATGCCAAGGACCAGTTGTGGAGGTTCTGTAGACTACCAAGTATGTTCATTTCAGTTATTGATCTGGTGACCAAGGCAGTGACCACCATGGACTTAATGGACCTGCTGTAAGCCAGAGTTGGGCCAGGACTGTACTTAGTACCTGGCTCCCATACATCTCCACTCTAATAGAGGGCCATTATGAGTCTTTGGGCCTCCAGTTATCAATGCTTATTAATTAATTAATTTTATTTTAATTCCAGTATAGTTAACATACGGTGTTATATTAGTTTCAGGTATACAGTATAGTGATTGAACAATTTTATGTATTGCTCAGGGCTCATCAAGATAAGTGTACCCTTTAATACCCACACCTATTTCATCCATTCCCCCATCCACCTCCCCTCTGGTGACCATCTGTTTGTTCTCTGTAGTTAGGAGTGTTTTTGGTTTGTCTCTCTCCCTTTTTTCCTTCGTTTGTTTCTTTTTTTTTTATTTCAAGTTTTTATTTAAATTCTAGTTATGGTAAAATTGGTTTCAGGTGTAGAATTTAGTGATTCATCACTTACATACAACACCCAGTACTCTTCACAAGTGTACTCCTTAATACCCATCACCCATTTAGCCCAAACCCCTGCCCACCTCCCCTCCAGCAACCCTCAGTTTGTTCTCTATAGTTAAGAGTCTCTTTTATGGTTTGCTTCACTCTTTTTTTTTTCTTTCCCCTATGTTCATCTGTTTTGTTTCTTAAATTCCACATATGAGTAAAATCATATGATATTTGTCTTTCTCTGACTTATTTTGCTTAGCATTGTGCTCTCCAGGTCCATCCATGTTGTTGCAAATGGCAAAATTTTATTCTTTTTTATGCTTAAATAATATTCATTGTGTGTGTATATGTATTTATATATACATATTGTGTGCGTATATATAGTAAATAATATTCATTGTATCTACATACATATATGTATATATATGTATATGAAGATATCTTCTTTGTCCATTCATCATTTGATGGACTTTGGGTTGCATCCATAATTTGGCTATTGTAAATAATGATGCAATGAACATAGGGGTGCATATATCCTTTCCGATTAGTGTTTTCGTATTCTTTAGGTAAATACCCAGTCTTGTGATTATTGGATCATAAGATATTTTTAATTTTTTGAGGATCCTCGATGTTGTTTTCCACAACAGCTGCACCAGTTTGCATTCCCACCAACAGTGCACCAGTGTTTCTTTTTCTCCACATCCTCACTAACACTTGTTTTTTGTGTTTTTGATTTTAGCCATTCTGACTGGTATATCTCATTGTACTTTTGATTTGCATTTTCCTGATGATGAGTGATGTTGAGCATCTTTTCATGTGTCTGTTGGCCATCTGGATGTCTTCTTTGCAGAAATGTTTGTTCATGTCTTCTGCCCCTTTTAAATTGGATATTTTATTTTTGAGGTGATGAGTTATATAAGTTCTTTATATATTTTGGGTACTAGCCCTTTATCAGATATGTCATTTGGAAATATCTTCTCCCATTCAGTAGGTTGACTTTTAGTTTTGTTGATTGTTTCCTTCACTGTTCAGAAGCTTTTTATTTTGATGTAATCCCAATAGTTTAATTTTTGCTTTTGTTTCCCTTGCCTCAGGTGACATGTCTAGAAAAATGATGGTACGGCTGATGTCAAAGACATTACTGCCTGTGCTCTCTTGTAGGATTTCTATGGTCTTTAATCCACATTTAGCTCTTTAATCCATTTTGAGTTTGTTTTTGTGTATGATGTAAGGAAGTGGTCCAGTTTCATTCTTTTGCATGTAGCTGACTAGTTTTCCCAGCACCATTTGTTGAAGACACAGTTCCATTGCATATTCTTGACCCCTTGTTGAACATTAATTGGCCATATAATTGTGAGTCTGTTTCTGGGCTTTGTATCCATTCTGTTGATCTGTATATCTATTTTTGTGATAGTACCATACTGTTTTGATTACTACGGTTTGTAGTACAACTTGGAATCTAGAATTGTGATGCCTCCAGCTTTGTTTTTCGTTTTCAAGATTGCTTTGGCTATTTGGGGTCTTCTGTGGTTCCATACAAATTTTTAGGATTGTTTGTTCTAGCTGTGTGAAAAATACTAGTAGTATTTTGATAGGAATTGTATTAAATTTGTAGATTGCTTTGGGTGGTATGGACGTTTTAACATTTGTTCTTCCAATCCATGAGCAAGGCATATCTTTCCATTTGTTGGTTTTGTCTTCAGTTTCTTTTATCATTATTTTATCATAATAAGAAGTGAAACTTTGGGCATATGGCTTTCTTCTATCAAAGGCCAGAGAAGGAAACTTGACTGTAAGCAGTCAGTAGCCAACATTTGGCAGATAGGGAAATAAATGTCATGGTCCTGCATGGGGATCTTGGTAGCACGCCACAGTGTTTGCTGCAGATGTCATAGGAAATGGTGTTTTAGCATTCTTTAAGTTTGTCTCTTATTTGTGTCATTTAAAGGTGACTAACCTAATATAATAAAAATATTATTAAAAAATAAAAATATTTATTTTTATTTTTTGTTTTATCATTTAAAGTTTTTATTTAAATTCCAGTAATATTAGTTTAATACAGTGTAATATTAGTTTCAGGTGTACAGTTTAGTGATTCACCACTAGGTGCTCATCCCAAGTGCTCTCCTTAATCCCCATCACCTATTTCAACCACCTTCCTTCTGATAACTATGTTTGGTCTCTATAGTTAAGTCTGTTTCTTGGCTTGTCTCTCTCTCTTTTTTTCCTTTGCTTGTTTGGTTTCTTAAATTTCACATATGAGTGAAATCATATGGTATTTGTCTTTCTCTGACTGACTTATTTCACTTAGCATTTTACTCTGTAGCTCCATCCATGTTGTTGCAAATGGCAAGATTTTGTTCTTTTTTTATGGCTGAATAATATTGCTTTGTGTATACCACATCTTCTTTATCCATTTATTGGTTAATGGACATTTGGGCACTTTCCATAATTTGGCTACTGTAGATAATGCTGCTATAAACATCGGGTATTATTATTTTTAAATTTATTTTAAGTAACCTCTACCCCCAACATGGGGCTCAAACTCATGACTTGGAGATCAAGAGTCACATGTTCTACTGGCTGAGCCAGCCAGGCACCCCTGTGTCATTTTGTTCTAGTAGTGTTCTTAAAAATGAGTGTTCTCATTTATAAAAAAGTGACTTCAACCAAAAAACCAAAGCCAGCAAACTTTCTAATTTCTGAATTTCTAATATTTTTCTCCTTCTGATTTTTAAATTGAATTTCCTTAAAATTTGTGGTAATTAGAGAAATTGATACGGTTTTGCAGTACCTTAATAAAAGTAAGTTAGGAAGAGAGTCAGTATCAGAAAACACTGGTTGCTTAGAGCCGACCATGCTTCCTGTTTAAAAATGCTGTGGTTTGCTACCCATATTCCTCTCCAGGAAGATTCTTCCCAACCCCCAATCAGGACCAAAGCATGCTTTGTTCAAGCTGCTGAGAGTGTTGATTGCTGTAACTCACACATTCCCTCTATAATTCCCTCTGTAGGAATTGCCCTTGGCCAAAGGAAGCCACTTTGCAGATGGTTATGCCCCAGCCCCAGTTCCATGGCACGCGTCATCCCTTAATTGGGCCACATGCAGTGTACACCCTTGGTCCCGTTGCCTCAGTTTAGGACAACTTGGAAAGATCACTGCAGCTAGAGTTCACCACAGGAAATGCTAAGGTCTCTTGCAATTCCCTCGTAGTTCAACCCTTCCCTCTGTCCAATTCTGCTTTCCCTTTTTCTTTATGTGTATTGTGCTTGAGATCATTTTCCAATAAATTTCCTACAGGCAAATATCCATCTCAGATCTATTTCTAAAAAACCCAGCCTGAGAAAACATCCTTTTTGTCACTTGATTATGAGAGAAAAGGAAATCATTCCTCCAAATAATAATGATAAAACAAAGTTGATACATAATGTATTGTGTTCTGAAATCTAATTTTCAAAGGCAGGAGTCACATTTCCTATTAAGCATATCAACATGAAAATGTATTTAAATTGATTATTCTGACTAAATTTTTAGTGCCTACTATCCAATTGTAATTAGCAGTTTGTTAGTTATAATCAGAAAATTACATTTACTCTCCTTTTTCTCTTCACTTATGGTTCCAGATAATAACTCAGGGAATGGTCTTTCACTAAAATGAGTTTTGTCAGAAAGAGTGGGGAAACGATGTTTCAAGATTTTGAGGGAACTATGTTATTGCCAATGCCGAGAAGTCTGCAGGTGGATCTAGGGGTTTCACCTGGAGTACCCGCACTTCCTCTCACTCCAGCCTAGAAAAACCCTCTAGGTCTTCAGAGATAGCGCCAGTCCCCTCCTCTGTGAAATCGTCCCTGTCAATTTCACCCCTAAGAAACAAGACAAATTAAAAAAAATATTCTCAGAAACAAAATCAGAATCACCTTGGCAAAGAAATTTAATGTCTTTGAGCATCACTTGTCCCTTTTGTAAAACAGAGACAATGCCGACACTTTTAGCATAGACTTTGGTTTAATGTTCATTCAGCCCAGACTTCACTTAAAAGCATTTTGAAGCTATATTATAGACTTCTGTAGCAGGCAACATGACTGAGTAGATGTTCAGAGAACACTTTTTAGGGAAGGGCATTTAAAATACTGGATAAAATATTTTAAAAACCCGTATTTTTAAATGTGTGGCTAATTTGTGAGCTGAAAGGAAAATCTTCAGAAACCAAAATGAGCAAGCATAAATCTAGATACACAAGCAAGTACAGTATTGGGCATTTGCTGGGAGGGGAGGGAAGGGAAGGGAAGAGTATTTGCATTGCCCAGGTAGTCTACCTGAATTTGTTCACGCTGTACACATGTGGAAAAGGCAACAAAGCTTGAAGCCTTCCTAGGTGGCAAGATCACATCAGAGACCCTGCACAAAGTTGCTACAGCTGTCAGAGGCCATGAGAGCAACCTTTTCTCCCTAGATTGCTTAGACATGACCATGACACCAGTCCAATGCGCCTGCCACACTCAGGGAACATGTATTAGGATTTCTAAATGGTCAAGAAGTGAGGGGCATGTGCCTCCTACCATTCCCCCCTAGGATCTTTACCATCCAAAAATCAATTCCAGTCAGCTAAAGGATTTCAGTGTGAAAGGCAAGTCTTTAGTACTTTTAGAAGTAAATATGTAATTTCTGCATAGAAATGGATTCTTAATACATCAAAATCATAAAACATGAAGAAAAAAATGATAAATATGATAACATTAACTTATCAAAAGATTCCCCCAAACAGAGGAAATGTCCAGTCACAAACTGGGAGAACATATTTGCAACATATATAATCGATAAGGGATAGTATCTAGAACATTAAAAAAACCCCTGCAAATCAGTAAGAACAGATAAGCAGTCTGCTGGAGGAGAAGGTAAAAAATGTTAACAGACATTTCACAGGAGAGGAAAAATAAATAAACAACTTATGAAAAGATGTTCAACTTTATAGTAATCGGGGATGTGCCAAGGTAAACCACAGTGAGATACTAAGTTTTACACCTATTATATTGGTAAAATTTAAAGTATCGTAATACCAGAATTTGATGAAGAGGTAATAACCTGTGCAATCATTTTAGAAAACACCTTAGCATGATCCAATGAAGCTAATATATTTCATACACTCCTTCATAACTTCTACAACCATCGATTTATACATACACTTTACAATATTTTCTATTTACAAGTCCTGATGTGCTTGGAACAGTCTGATTTATACCACTTTTCCTAGGATAATTTTAATAGCATCTCTTTGCTTTCCCCAAGTTTTTCTAGCTTGATAAAATTTATTGTTATTTTATCATCATACTTAAAGTACATATATGATTTACTTAATCCCTATTAACAGAGATTGGGTTTTGGCATTTTTTAACTCATTTTGCACCATCATTTTTTCCCTTCTAAAAATATATAGACAGTATGAAGCAATTAAATTCCACTTCCAGATTTGGTCCACCATCGGTAGGGTTCACATGGCCCTCCCATGGGATCTGCTTAAGTCAGGCTGATAGTTAAGAACCCCCTGAAAGACAATACCACCTGATGGCTAACATAGGGGATCATCTGATCTAGCTATTCTTTCTAATTCTTTATTCATCTCTTGATGATCATATAAATCTTTTTCTGTTTCTCTTAACATCCTAAAACAACATTTTTTCCTTGAGAGATATACATTTTTTCCCCCAGATTTCCTTAGAAATATTTTAAAAGAGAAGTACCTCCAGGGAATAGTATCTCAACCTCTAAATCATTAAAAAATGTTCTTCAGAATCTCCTGAACATTTTCTACTTACCCCCTTACAAAACTAGTCCTGTTTTTCATGAAACAAGGAATTCTGGAAACAAGTAAACAAAAAATTATAGTAGTTGTGTTACTTTTTGTTATGTCTTTAATCTTTTTTCTTTTCCTTAAAGTCTTTGTGTATTTTAAATTATCAGTATTGCAGTGGTTGTTCCCATATTTTTCACAATTGCCTGTTTTTTCAACTTTTACCTATAGAAATTCTGCTTAAATATAACTTAATTGAAGAAATGCATTCTGAGTGAGTAAATGGGGGATTGACAATAATTGTAAATTGTGCCACTTTATAATATTTCGGGACAATGGCAATCACCCTGTCTTAATAATTCATAATGTGTTCAGCTTATCCAAGGAAACCCCATTTAAGCTGGTAATATTTTATCTTTAGTAAACTTTTTTATAGTCCTCTCCATTTTTCCTTCCTCAAATACTTATCAAGCCTACAATTTGCTATTGATAGAATGGTGTGCTAATGATATAAACATACACAGTTTCTCAGTGCTTGGTATACCCTACTATAAGTTATCTGTCTTCTAGAAAGTACATTATTTTCCCATGTCCTAAGACATTTTAGAAAATAGGAACAGTGGCTTTGGGTATATGACAGAGATAGAATTGTACAGTATACATACTATGTCAGTATATGTTGTTCTAGCAGTTTAAGCTAGTTCTAAGAGTGTTAGAACCATTATATCTCTCTACACTTTAATCTTATGGTATGAAGTTCAGCTGAACTAAATCCAACTGACCAGATTGCTTAGTTACATACAATTCTACCACAAAATAAGGAAAATTCTATTTGTGGACCATATAAAACACTAACAGATTGAAAGAATACTGTCACCTTAAAGAGATTCAACTCAGTGGTAGAGCTGTGTCCATGGAGGGTCAGAATTGTTCAGTTTAGGAGGTCTTGGAGGTTTGTATAAGACCATGATTTTATTAATAATTTTTCCCATGTCATAACTCAAGAGGGTCAATAAGGGGATTTTTGTTTGTTTGCTTTTAAGAAATACGATAATAGACTTTATGTCTTCATTGGAAAAATAATTTGTTTGACAGCAATATTGATTAACACTTACTTGAGAAACCCTGAGTTAGTTCCAAAAGGATCTCATAGCACAAGGTTTGAAAGGCTTTCCCTCCTCCTTTATTGTGTGAAGAGAGAGAAAAAAAATCATTCTCGATGACACTTCAAATGTAAATTACCCAGTTTAAAAATGATCAAAGACAGAGGAAAACATGTTGAAGAGCACTGACTGTCTTGAAGCATATTTCTAAGGGCTTGACACCAGTGACATGATTGCTTACCTTTTGTGTTATTAGACTATGATGGGAAATAACCACTGAATTCTGACTGAGATAAACCATCACAAGATTATGTTTCCCATATCAAACTGTCAACTCAAACATCTTATTTATCTCTTGGTTCTTCCTTTGGGAGGCCGAATATGGGTGAATGCCAGTGCAATGTTGGATAAGACTCGGACTGTTCTTACCTACAAGGTTAAGCAGTGTTGCTTTTTCTGCTAATTACAAGACAGCTTCAAATAACTTTGGCTTCTTTTTTTTTTTTTTTGAAGATTTTATTTATTTATTTGACAGAGAGGGACAGCGAGAGAGGGAACACAAGCAGGGGGAGTGAGAGAGGAAGAAGCAGGTTTCCAGCGGAGGAGCCTGTTGTGGGGCTGATCCCAGAACGCCGGGATCACGTCCTGAGCCGAAGGCAGACGCCCAACGACTGTGCTACCCAGGCGCCCCATAACTTTGGCTTCTTTTTCCCCTCCACCTTTATTGAGATATGCTAGATGTGTAACATTGTTTAAGGTGTACAATGTAGTGATTTGATATATGTGTATATTGTGAGAAGGTTACCGCAATGTTAGTTAACACATCTGCACTTCACATAGCTACATTTTTTTGTGTGGTGAGAACTTTGAAGATTTACTCTCTTAGTAACTTTCAGATACACAGTACAGTACTGTTAACTATAGTCACCTCAGCATATTACATCCCCAGAACTATACACCGTTGTATATTCCATCCCCAGAGCTTATTCATTTTATAACTAAAAGTTTGTACCCTTCACCCATTTTCACTCCCCAAGCCCCTGCTCCCAACTCTGCCCCAGGCAACCACAAACCTATTCTCTGTTTCTAGGAGTTTTTTGTTTTTTTTAGATTCTGCACATAAGTGAGATAATTTACTATTTGTCTTTGTCTGACTTATTTCCCTTAGTCTAATGTACTCAACTTTTGCATCTATAGTTCATTCTCTTTCTAATGAATATTTGGGTATTCTGGGAATATCATTTTGGATATTAGTATTTTCCTCTGATTCCTTTCCAGTCAGTCTGCCTGTTATGTTGGATGCATAGGGGTGATTAAAAAGGAACATGAGAATATCCAGTTAGCTCAGTTGGGCGGAGCATGGTGCTAAAAGGAAACTCTAAAAGGAAAATACCTGATGTGGAGGTGTTTACAGTGAAGCCAAGGGGGAGAGGGACAATCAAAATAGCAAAATTTAGTTATTAATACAATCAAGGAAAAACAGTTATGAAACTGATAGACTTCTTGCCATAGGTCAGCCTATCAGGAAGGATATTCTGGGCACCTGAAGCATACACTAGGACTGAGTTTGGTCTGGAGGAGTTTACCTGACCAGGTTATCTTTCTTTCTTTGGAGGCATCTTCCAGTAAGAGAGAGAGCTGAGTAAACTGCAGGCCTGCTGCTCTTTCTTCTCATCCTATAACTTTTAGATTTAATCAGCATCTTAAACCTTACCAAAAAGGAAACTTCAAATTCAAATGGTTTTATTGGCAAATTCTGCCAAATATAAAAAGAAAAATAGTGCCAATCTTACACAAAATCTTCCAGGGAATAAAAAAAGAATGACCATATTCCAATGTGTTTGTGAGGCCAGCCTAGCCCTAACACCAAAACCTGAGAAGGTTAGTATAAGGCAAATATCAGGCCAATCTCCTTCATGAACGTAGATACCCAAATTCTAAAATGGTATCAGCAAACTGAAACTGGCAATATATGAAAAGAATATTATATCATAATCAAATAGATTTTAACCCACAAATGCAAGATTGGTTTAACATTTGCAAATTAGTGTTAATTTATCACATTAACAATAATAAAGAAAAAATAAATACAGAAAAGTAATTGATGAAATTCAAAATCCATTCATGATAAAAACCTTTAACAAACTAGGAATAGAGGGGAAGTTCCTTAATCTGGTTATGGACATCTACAAGAAACGTATGGCAAGCATCATAGTTAAGGGAGAACTATTGAAAACTTTCCTCTGAGCTAGGAATGAGAAAGGAAGGCCTTGCTTCTATTGAGCATTGTTTTGTAGGCAAGAAAAATTAAAGGCTATAAGGATTCAAAGCAAAGAAATGGAAATGTTGTTTTCTTAGACAGTATGATTGCTTGCATTGAAAATCCAAAGCAGTGTACAAATAAGTTATGTAATTAATAAGTAAATTTAGCAAGTTTTCTGGGTATAAGATCAGCGTACAAATTTTTATATATTTCTATATAACAGAATAAAATTAGAAAATGTAAATTAGTAGTAAAAATGACTAATTTTAGTAGCATTAAAAACATAAAATCCGGGGCACCTGGGTGGCTTAGTCAGTTAAGCATTTGCCTTTGGCTCAGGTCATGATCCCAGGGTCCTGGGATCGAGTTCTGAATCCTCTGCTTCTCCCTCTCCCTCTGCTCCTGCTCATTGTCTCTCTTTCACTTGCTCACACTCTCTCAAATAAGTAAATAAAATCTTGGAAAAAAAAAAAAAGAAAAAAACCCCATATAATCCCTGTATATAAATCTAATGAAGGATATGTGAGGCATCTACACACAAATCTGTAAAACATTATTAGTAGAAATTAAAGATAAATCAATGGATGTGTGTACCATGTTTATTGATTAGAGGATGTAATGTACAGATGTCAACAGATTATTTAAAGATTTATCGATTTAAATCACAACCCAAATCTGAGTGAGTTTTGTTGTTGTTGTTAACAGGCTGATTGTAGAATTTATATGGAAATGCAAGGGGCTAAGAATATCCAAAATACTTTTAAAGCAGCAGAAAAATATGGACAACTCATACTATTGACTTTCTGGCCTGAAAGCCACAATAATTGATAATAGACCAATCTAACAGAACAGATAATCAGAACTAAATGCAAAATGCACACAAATAGGAACACTCGATTTTTGATAAAGGTTATAGCATAGAAGAGTATTAAAAAGATGGTCTTTTCAGTAGATGGTGCTGGGTCAATTGGATATTCATATGGGAAGAAATAAAATTCAACCTCTATCTTACTCCATTATTAAGTCTGGTTGAAGAGTAGAGCTAAATATAAATAGTAAACTAATAAAATTTCTAGAAGATAACATAAAAGAGGATCTTCATGATCTTGTCATGAAAAAAGATTTCTCAATAAGACAAAAGCAGTAACCATAAGTGAAAATATTAGTAAATTAGACTACATTAAAATTAAGACATTTTAATCATCAGAAGACATTGAGAAGAAAGTAAAAAGGCAAACCACATAGTAGGATGAGATATTTGCAATACATGCAGCTGACAAAGGTCACATTCCCAAATACAGAGTTTCTACAAATCAGTAAGAAGACATAGATAATCCTTATAACAAATGACTTTTTTAAAAAAAACTTTAGGGGCGCCTGGGTGGCACAGCGGTTAAGCATCTGCCTTTGGCTCAGGGCGTGATCCCGGCGTTATGGGATCGAGCCCCACATCAGGCTCCTCTGCTATGAGCCTGCTTCTTCCTCTCCCTCTCCCCATGCTTGTGTTCCCTCTCTCGCTGGCTGTCTCTATCTCTGTCAAATAAATAAATAAAATCTTTAAAAAAAAAACTTTAATTTTATTTTTGTTTCTTAAAATTTTTATTATTGAAGTATAGTTGACACAGAATGTCATATTAGCTTCAGGTGTACAACATAGGGTTTTGACAACTCTATAGAGTATGCAGTGCTCACCACAATAAGTGTAGTTACCATCTGCCACCATACAATGTTATTACACTATTATTGACTATATTCTCTGTGTTGTACTTTTCATCCCTGTTACTTATTTTACAACTGGAACTTTGTCCTAATCCCTTTCACCTATTTTACCCTTCCTCCTACTACCCTCTTCTTGGCAACCACCAGTTTGTTCTCTGTGTTTATGAGTCTGTTTCTATTTTTTGTTTGTATATTTTTTGTTTGTTTTTTAGATTCCACATATAAGTGAAATCACATGGTACTTTTCTTTCTTTGACTTATTTCACTTAGCATAATACCCTCTAGGTCCATCCATGTTGTTGCAAATGGCATGATCTCATTCTTTTTTTGGCTAATATTCCATTGTATATATATATACCACATCTTTATCCATTTGTCAATCTATGAACACTTAGGTTGCTTCCATATCTTGGCTATTGTAAATAATGCTGCAAAGGACATGCGGGTGCCTAAATTTTTTCAAATTAGTGTTTTCATTTTCTTTGGGTAAATACCCAACAAGTGGAATTACTAATTATATGGTAAGTTTCTATTTTTTAATTTTTTGAGGAATCTCTATACTGTTTTCCCCAGTGGTTGCACCAACAGTGCACAAGGGTTCCTTTTTTTTTTTTTTTTAAACATCCTTGCCAATACTTATTTCTTGTCTTTCTCATGCTAGCTATTCTGACAGTGTGAGGAGATATTTCATGGTTTGGGTTTGCATTTCTCTGATGATTAGTGATGTTGAATATCTTTTCATGTGTCTTTTGGCCATCCTGTATGTCTTCGTTGGAAAAAAAATGTCTATTCGAGTCCTCTGCCCATTTTTAATTGTATTATTATTATTATTATTATTATTATTATTATTATTATTATTTTGGTGTCCAATTGTATAAGTTCTTTATATAGTTTGGATATTAACCCCTTATTGGATATATGTGATTTGCAAGTATCTTCTCTTCAGTAGGTTGCCTTTTTACTTTGTTGATGATTTCCTTGCTGTGCCCCAATAATTAATTTTTGCTTTTGTTTCCCTTGCCTATAGAAATATCCATAAAATATTGCTAGGGCTGATGTCCAAGAGATTATTGTGTATGTTTTCTTTCAGAATTTTATGGTTTCTTGTCTCACATTTAGGTCTCTTGACCATGGACAGACTCTTAAAGAGGCACTTCACAAAAGATATTTTCCTCACAGTCAATAAACATATGGTAAGGTGCTCAACTTTATAAGTCATTAGGAAAAGCAAGCTAAATCTACTCTGAGATACCATTATATAGTTTTTAAAGTAGCTAAAATTTACACACACTGATGCAGAGAAATAGGAACGCTTTATTCCCTTCTGGTAGGGATTTAAGTTGATAAAACACACTTTGAGAAATTATTTAACAGTATTTACTAAAGTTGTGCATACTCATAACTTATGCCATAATAATTCTAATTTTTATGAATAGGATCCATAGATATTGACACAGAAATACATGTGTAAAAATCTTCATGGTACCATTATTTGTAATAGCCACAAGCTAGAAATCCTTGACAACAGTAAGATAGATAGATAGACTCTGCACATTTATGCATTTAAGTATTATACTACAATAAACATAAATGAACTTTAGTTACATGCAACAACATGAATTGATTTCAAAAGAAGAAAGACAGACACAAAAGAATATATAGTGACGATGCTACATATGTAAAGATTGAAAATAGTCAACTAATGGTGTTCACAGTCTGGATAGTGGTTATCCTTGGGGAGGAGGAGATATAAGTGACTTTTTCTTCCTATACCTGATAGATGTTTGCATGGGTGTATTCACTTTGTGATAATACATGGATTAATATGTATGTATGTATATATGCTATCTCCAATCTGAACTGATTCTCTCTAGTGCCATTGCTAACCCCCTGGTCCAAGCCACGTCATTACCATCATTTCTCATATGACTTGTAATTTTTTCTTGATTTTTCTCTCTGCCTTTATTCTTGACCCTCTTTAATATGTTCTTGATACAGTAACCAGAAGGTTCCCTTTAAAATTAAGTCAAATTATATCACTCTGCTGCTCAAAATCCTGCAGTGTTTCCATGTTTCATATGGTGTAAAAGTGAAAGTCCTTACATTCATCTACAAGAGCCTACATGGTCTGATTCTCAATTACTTTTTATGTTGTTATCTTCTCCTCCTCCCTGCCAGCTTACCTGTCTCCCTTCAGGTCCACAGTACCCACATTGGCCCTCTTGCAGTTCCTGGAACATACCAGCGTGCTCCTTTCCACTAGTGTTGTTCCACTAGTCTGGCATGCTCTTTCTTGAGATGGGGGCTAACTTACTCCTTCCAATTCTCTTTTAGATGTCACTTTTTCATGATGCCTACCCTCATCATCTTATTTAAAATGATAACTTGGCCCACCCCCATTAGTGCTCCTAGTTCCCTTTATCTTGTCTTCATTCTTATTTTTTATGTAATACTTTCATCTCTCTACCATATTATATTTTGCCTCTATTTTTGATTCTTATTAATTTTCTCTCCTTGCTAGAAAAAAAAATAACACATTTGTTATCTGTCACTTCCTTCAGGGATTCTTTTTTTATTCACTGATATATCTCCAAAATTTAGAACATTGTAGGTGCTTAGTAAATATTTGTGGAATAAATGAATGAATGAATTATTGAATGTCTAACATGTGACAAGATTTCTGCTGGGCATTGGGGGTGTAATGTTGAACAAAACCAAAAATAGATGCTGCTCTCATAGACCGTTTGCCAATTTGAGAGACAGTTATCACAGGAAAACAAACAAATGTTTAGTGATAAGAGCTAAGGGTGCTTTGAGAATATATAATTTAGGAATTTATTTTCTTCTGAGGTGGGTCAGAGAAGAGGTCCCAGAGAAAGTGATGTTTGAGCTGAGATATGATGAAAATGGGTAAGTGATTCTGACTTCTTAGGCCTGGGGTAGGGCCCAGGTATGGACATTTTAGAGAAAACTCTGCTGATATTTCTAATGTACAGGGAGCTTAGAGGACCACCCTATACCAGGGCTTTTCCAGCTTTAATTTACAAATCACCTGATATCTTGCTAAAGTTCAGATTCTGATTCAGAAAGTCAGCAATGGGCCCTGAGACTCTGTAGTTCTATGAAGCTCCTAGGTGATGCTGATGTTCTGTGGATTACATTCTGAGAAGGAAGGCTATATAGCCTTGGCCCCAAACTGTCTCATGAAGACACAGTGTTTTCTAAATTGTCAGCTGATTTGGAATCCCCCATCCTTGCTTCAGTTATATGGACTATACATCCTGAGAATCTGAATATTTCACTTTACAACATGGATGTTGCTCGGCTGCCTCATAAATTTGTATTACGTAGGCTTTGTTTACATGTTTTATGCGTGTATTTGTGCATGTGTGTTGCTTGTTTTTCTCTTCCCCTTTCGGTTGGGTCCTCCCAAAGAGCAGGGATTGTGTTCAAGTCTCTGTGTCTTCTGCCAAATCCACTGTGGCCATGATAAATACTCAGTTTCTACTGAATAGTACTGACTCTCTCCAGGCAAATCCTTTCCATATTATATGTATAAAGGGTGATTTAAATTATCCTTTGAAATGCACCATTCATTTTCACCTTGCCGTGAATATAAATGACAACACTTATATTTACAGTATGCCTGATCAAACACATATTTATGAGAAAAATTAAAGACAATAATAAATGTAATAAATAATAGAAAACAACAGTAATAAGCAATAATAAAAAATATTCATATTTTCAGATGATTGTCAGAGTATTTTTAAGAACTGTGGGGAGAAGTTGAGTTTTCAAAAATAGAACATTATTTCAAGTTTATTTGTTGAGCTGTACCAGGAAAAGCATGGTTATTTTTCCTTCCTTCCTTCCTTCCTTCCTTCCTTCCTTCCTTCCTTCCTTCTCCTTCCTTCCTTCCTTCCGATATGTCCTGATTCCACAGGTTTGTTGCAAGCTAAATTTTTAAGAGCAGAGATTTTAGCTAATTTTTGAATTAGTATTTATTAAGCACCTAAGGATTAGGAAAAGAGTCAAGGGTATATCTGAATGGTGATATTTACTTTAAGTGGAAGGGATAATGCTACCATATAGCTCACCTATATTGGCCAAAACCACATACAGTGATTTTCTACTTAAATCAGAAATTCAATGAATTGATAGTTTAAAATTAAAACAATAACAAAGATGTTGTTTGTTTTACAAACACCCACTTACTGAGTGCTATTCTAGGCGCTTTACGTGTATTAACTTGTTTAGAAGGCAATTACTATTATTAGTTCAATTTTACAGACTAGACTGTAAGGGTCAGAAAGGCTAAAACTGAAAATTATCTCTTCTTTGAAGTGGAGCATATTTGAGATACCACATTAAAATTAGAATATTTCAGGGAGGCAATGGAATAGAGCAACAAAGAAAAAAATCAGAGCTTTGGAATCAGACAGATTCACAGGAGAATATAGGCTCTGCCACTAATTCCCTATAAATCCTTGGGTAAATCACTTAGCCTCTCAGGACTGCAGTTTTCTCATCTACAAAGTGGAATGAAATCACACATCCTACTTATTTTACTTATACTGCTTCTACCCACCTTGACTAGGAGGCGGATCTAAAGAGCAACTGACTTACAGACCTATCACCTCATAGGCACCCTTCTGTCACCGCAAAATCAGGTTATGCAATAATCTTTCCTCTCTCCCTTCCTCCTCCCTTTCTTCATTCTTCCTGAGTAACTACCATTTCTTATGTACCTGCTTCATATCAAAAGCTTTACATGCATAAACTAACTTTTCTTTATTTCCTGTCTTCCATCTTTTACTTATTTCCAGTTATTTTTTTTCCCCCAGTAGTCCACTGAAAGAGGTATTGGTAACCCTGAATTACAGAGGCATTAAGCAGGGGTCTGGTTCAGTTCACCATTGCAAGTCAGGCAGGAGCCTGACCATATACTTGGACCATATACTTTTAGTGCTAAAAAGCTAGAACAAAGTTGATATAAGCATGGGAGGGACATATTCATTTATGTGTTTTAGCTCTGTCCCTCTGGAGAGTGCATTATTAAAGTGGGGATGACCAGTTGGAAGGCAAAAACAACAACCACAATCACAACTATGGCTGCAGTATTTATGTGTGTCAGGAACTGTGCGTTCCATCTATAATCTCACAGCAACTCTATGAGGAATCGGTATTTTAACTCCATTTCACATATGATAAAATTGAGGCCCATGGATTTTGAATAACTAACCTTGCACAATTTTGAGTTGAGATCCAAATTTTTCTTCACATATGTAAGTGGATTCAAATATATAGTTTCTCAAAAAAAACCCCGAAATATATAGTTTCTCATATATTGTAAAAATTGGTAGTTTAGAATGAATAGTTGGAAATATGCAATATATGAAGGTAGATGAACTCACACACGTGGTGCTGAGCAAAAGACAGCAGGAGAAAAAAGCACATCGTGTGTGAGTCCATTTATAAAGCTCAAAAACAGGCACATCTTAGCTGGAATGTTGGAAGCAAGTATAGTTAGTTAACTTTGGGAGGGTAGTGATTGCGGGAGTACCACGGGTCTCGGCGGGTACTGCTTGTTCTTCATCTGCTGGATGTTGATTTTACATGTTCATTTGGTGAAAATTTATTGAGCCACACTCAAGATTTTTATTCTTTTCCGAAGATAGGCTTAATAGAGGCTATATTTAGATTAAAAGTAAGTAAATAATTCTTGAATAAGCTCCTCTTTAATTTTATTTTTATAGCATTTCTTTTATTCTTTGAACCTGTATTTCTATTCCATTTTCCTCATAGAATTTTAACTTAGTTCAATTAAAAATTTTAATTATTTTGTAACCGTAATGCTGTAAGTCTTGAAAAATGTTTTCTTTAGGGTTGAATTATCCTCAAGATTTTTATTAGTACACAATTGGCAATATATCACAATATTATAAATTTTGATATAAAATTATTAAGCATTAGAAATAAATTTTATTAGATGTGCATTTCAAATTTAGGTGGATCGTCTGTTCTTGGATGGGAACAGGTGGAATGAAAGAGAGATCAGTATCAGTACTATTCCCACTATAATGTACGCATGGAGTGACTGGAAGGCCTTAACAGGAATGAAGGGAATTTGTTTATTTTTAATAACAATCTCTCACAATTATTTGAATTTATTCTGAATTGGATAGCAAAGACCACAGCAATATATTACCAAAATTACTTTTACTAATCTGTAATCATGATAGGTTTTTTTTTTTCAATTTTGTTGAGAGCAGAGAATTGTGAAAGAATTTATAAAATCACCTTTATTTACTTAGTTGCTGAATTTCTAGTGAGCATAACAAAAGCATTTCAGGGAGACTCATCAAGTAACTGTTAACTGTACTTGTTTCTCTTTCATTTAGAGGCACTTTTTAAAAAATCTGATATATTCAGAAACTGCGGGGAACATTGAAACATTGTTTCTTTCAGTATCCCTTTGCCAATAGAGTAATTTTTGACAAATTGTGTTTATTGTATCACATGCTTTAAATATTTTTTCATCAAAACTTTGGAACTACACATTTAACTCATTCGAATTAAGGAACACATCTGTCCTATAACCAAATAGGCAGACCAGTTTTCATTGTCAAGCCAATTAGGTTTGATAGGTATCAAACCAATTAGGTAAATTAGATTTACTTTCTCTCAGATAAATTGACTGCATTTATCAATTCAAATATATGTGTTAGTACACGCTGCCTGACATCTCACTTCTTCATGCTGATTTTAGGTCAGGCAAGTCATAGAGCCTTACCAGGAGTCTTGCCTAAATCAAAAAGGTTCCACTGCTTTCAGTTTTTCTTATCCGTACAGTCTAGCTTTATTCTCTTAGGCTCTTCTTTAAGAGGGATGCGTTTTTGTTAAGTATTTGGGTGATGCAAGAGATGAAGTCCTTTAAACTCAGTATCACTCCCTCTGCTTTACTGTGTAAAACATCTAAATCCATTACGTCCCTACTGAGGCCAGACCCTCCTGTTTTTATGCCACACTTGGCTCTTAGCAAAAATATGTATAAGACTAAGAAAAATATGAGGCCTAGAAAAGATTTATGAAGTCTTGATTAAAAGAGACTTTAGTACCAGCACTTTTAATTTTTTTCTTTGGGGCCCTTCAGGTTTTTAAATGTCTTAAGGCATTGCAATATAGTAAAATTTGGAATGAGGAAGATTTTATTTAACTGTCTACGTACATATATAAGTATGTATCTATTTCTGTGGGAAAAGGACAGATGAGAACTTGAAAAGAATGAAACGAGAAGGGAGAAATGTAGAATTCCCTCCATCTAAAACCATTCTTAGATCAGTTTTGTGAAAGAACATATATGGAAGATGAGGATCTGGGAAATGACCCCCTGGAAACCATACTTGATTGTGTAGCCTATGGAAAATTGTTATGCGCTCTCAAGGGTTCTTCTCTTTTGAAGAATGCTGCTGTAGAATTACCGATGAGGAGGTCTAGGAGGTCTACACGTCAACAGAGTTCGGAGTGGAGTGGTGAAGGTGACTGAACTAGCTCGTGGAGTTGGCTGGTTCTGGAGGTGAGTGTATTTAGAAGGGGACAAAAGAGGACTGGTTTAGGTCAGGAGTGAATGAGGCTTGGGGGGCAATGATAGTATTGAATAACTTCAAATTTTCCCAGTGATATTAGAAAGCAGTAAACTGAGCTTGTGGGGAAAGAAGCAAAGTCATAGGGAGTTAGGATGTGGTCATTTGACATAATGATTGATTTGGGTGGGGGGACTAGGGTAAGAAATTTGAGGATCATGAAGAGGATAATAGGGATATTTCTCTCATGGGAGATTGTGCTGGGATTAAGGGGATGGTAAAGAAAAACACAGTTTTGTTATATCCCTATTTGTGTCTTGTAGTATTGTGTACCCAGTAAATTCTTGATAAATATTTGTTAATTGACTAGTTCATAAGCAATGTGATTAAAGTTTCTGTCTGTTAAAATCACTGACAGTTCAGAAGAGGGATTCTTCTCTGTTCCTCAATATCACATAAATGGTAGATCAAATTACAGTAATTTATTAAAGAAATCAGAATTCAGGGAGTATTTTATTCTGGGAAATTGTAAGGTAGTCAGATAATCTCTATGTAGGCTAAGTTGCTTCAATTTCCACAATCGAGTTACCCAGTAGTGGACTTTTGATAGTAGTTTTGATAATAGACTGCATGTTTTAAACAGTATCTAAGAAACATCTTTCCTATTACTTCTGCATTCCTCTAAGGAGACAAATATTATGGAAAGTAAACATGCAAGCAGGCTCTGGGAAAGAATGAAATTGTGTGTATTCTTTAATTAAAGCAAGGTTTTCTTCTTCCGAATTTTTGATAATCTCTAAAAGTATGAGAGAAAACACACATGAAAATGTGAATGCAGGTACATACACTTTGGTAGTTTCCCGAAGGAGAAGAAACCGCTCTCATTAGTTAGCAAAGATAAGAATAGAAGTAATGGATTTAAATTTGAAAAAGAAGTGTTTAAAAGAGTGGAGAAAAATTTAACAGTAAGATCAACTGGGGAATGAAACCAATTTCTGGAAGAGTTGATGGGATCAAAATCACGTGAAACCTAAGGTTGCAGCTTTCAAACACCTAGAGAAGAAGCATGCACCCTATACTGAACATTCTCTAAAGACACAAGTGAAGAAAGCAAGTGAGAGCAGTGAGCAGAGGGACAGAGGGGTTTTAAATCCCCGGTCCTGTGTGGTTTCTTCTCCAGTGTGAAACTGAGAGGAGCTGGAGGCTGTGGGTATGCCCGCATGGCAAGTAGGGACAGTGACTCCCCTGGTATGCGTTAGCCATCTGTGGCTGAGCCTGGGAGTTGAGCCCAGGAGTCCTGTATATCTTTTCCCCTTCCATTTCTGTGGGAATTTAGGGAACATTGAGGCAGATTTTCTCGTTACCACTAGGAAGTGCAGTTTTAAGGGAATAAAAGATACTCTTTCCTGGAAAGATGGGGTCAGTAAATGGCCCATAGAGATATACTGCATTTCAGGGCACATAAAGGCCTAGAAGAGATCATGACTGAGCACATAGGATAGGCAGTTGTTCCCTGCTCGGCTGAGAAGTCACTGGAGAGAATGATGTCCCGTGAGTGGAGTTTATCTTTTCAAGGCAAATTCAGACGTGGATAGAATAATTGAGAACAGAGGGTACCTATGACCATTTCTAACAGATCTTAGGAGTGAACTTAAATGCAAAAATGGTGACATAGGACTGATTAGAAAAATGATGCCTTAAATTGTTTATAGTTTAGTTTATAGGTTGCCTGCCAGAGGGGTTGAGTCTCATGTAAATAAGTGGAACCGTCATTTAACAGATTCAGTTGTTAGCTCTTTTGTTGTGAGGTTAGGCCATTTCTGACGCACAGAGGCCCCTGCACATGCCTCCCATGTCCCTGAAACAGCTGGGTTTTGCTGTGGCCTTGTGTGGAGAGCATCTCTGTTACCACAGTATGAGATGAATTATATCTCCCTCCAAATCCATAGGTGGAGGTCCTAACTCCTGATACCTCATAATGTGAACTTATTTGGAGATAGGGTCTTTACAGAGGTAATCAATTTAAAATGAGTTCATTAGGGTGGGCCTTAAACCAGCATGACTGGTGTGCTTATAAAAGGAGAAATTTAGACACAGAGGTATATATGGAGGGAAGACAGTGTGAAGAGGCGTAGGGAGATGTTGGCCATCTACAAGCCCAGGTGAGAGGTCTGGAATAGATCTTTTTCTCACAGTCCTCAGAACCAGCCTGCTGATACCTTGATTTAAGACTTTTAGCCTCAAAAACTATAAGCCAATAAATTTATGTTGTTCAAGCCACCCAGTTTGCAGTCCTTTGTTTTGGCAGCCCTAGCTCACTAATGTACCTCCTAATTATAGATTCACATATACTGTTTTCTTAATTTCCTTCCTTCCTTCTTTCTTTTTTCTTTCTTGCCTTGCTTTGTCTTGCTTCCCTTCCCTTCCCTTCCCTTCCCTTCCCTTCCCTTCCCTTCCTCCCCTCCCTTCCCTTCCCTCCCCTCCCCTCCCCTCCCCTCCCCTTCCTTCTTTGTGGACCTGCTGTGTATTAGGCGTTGAGAATACAAGAATCTTGGCCCTCAGAGAACTTCCAGCTGCGTGGTGAAGATATATGTGTAAACGGACAGTTTTAAAGTGCTGAAGTAGACAAAGTAGAAGATACTCAATTCAATTATTTGGTGCCTACTGTGTACTGTGTAGCATGATTCAGGATTAAGAGGCGTATTTGAAATCCAGCTCTGCCACTTCACATTCTTCATGTTGAAGAGCTGTTTAATCTAAGAGAGAGTTTTCTCATTTGTAAAATGGGGAAAATCGTGTCTCCTAGTGAGATTTGTGTAAATTTTAAATGGAATACTGAATGTAAAATATTTAGGATGGAGTCTGTGTCTTAGCTCAGGTTGCTATAACAAAATATTAGAGACTAGGTGGCTTAAACAACAGAAATTTATTTTTACACATCTGAAGGCTGGGGAGTCCAAGATCAGGGTCCCAGCAGATTTGGTTCCTAGTGACAGCTCTCTTCCTGATTTGTAGACAAGCTGCCTTCTTGTTGTGTGTTCACATGACCTTTCCTCAGTATGTGCTTGTGGAGAGGGAGAAATATCTTTCTGTTTTCCTCTTCTTTTAAGGGCACTAATTCCACCTGCTCCAAACCCCATTACCTCCCAAAGACCCCACCTCCAAATACCATTACATTAGAAGTTAGGATTTCAACATATGAATTTTGAGGGGACACAAATATTCAGCCCGTAATAGCCTGAAGCATAATATAGCGCAGATATTATTAATTGCTGCTTGGGGAACATGTGGTAACTGGAATAGTATGCAGACAAATACTGAAATTGAAGGCTGACAGAATAACCAAACAGAATGGGTGGTCCGAAACTCTCCTTTGCTATTCATGTAAGCTTTTTATCAGGATAATGTGGGAGTCATGGCTTGAGTTTTTACAAAGATAACAGTAGTATTTCATTTAGAAATATCTAGGTTAGAGCTTCCTATCTGGAAGAAATAGCCTTTGTTTTGGGACCTCCAAGGGGAATGAGAGCACTTTTGGATTTGGTTATGACGTTCCCATTTTGAGCTGGGAAGTGGAATTTGTGAGGATGGTGTCTTGATTTTTCTGAGTTGTGACTTAGGACGCTGGACATGAGATTTTTGTGGCTAAAGTCATTAAAAGACTACATTTTAGACATTTAGAAATTGTCGACTTGTTAAAACAGCAAGCTTAAGCAGAATTGGAAAAAGCAGCTATTGTTTTAGGAGCTGTTGGATAAAATGATCTTGGAATACAGTTCAAAAATTCTCTTCTGGCTTTTATTTCAAGAGCAGTGACAGAAAATAATTTTAGTTTCACTGTAGTAAAACTTCTGGACAATGAAGGTTTTGGATACTGAAAATAGTTCAGTATCTGAATGATAACTTTTCTATTCTTGATTTTGTTAAGATAGGGATTTTTTTAAAATTTTTAAATTTTATTTATTTTTTCCCTCTTTTTAAAAAATTTAAATTCAGTTAATGTACAATGTATTATTTGTTTCAGGGCTACAGGTCTGTGATTCATCAGTCTTATGTAATGCCCAGTGCTCATTATAACACAGACCCTCCCCAATGTCCATTACCTAGTTACCCCATTCCTCCACCTGCCCCCAGCGCCCCTCAGTTTGTTTCCTGTGATTAAGAGTCTCTTATGGTTTGTCTCTTTCTCTGGTTTCATCTTATTTCATTTTTCCCTCTCTTTCCCTGTGACCCTCTGCCGTGTTTCTTAAATTCCACATATCAGTGAGATCATATGATAATTTTCTTTCTCTGATTGACTTATTTTGCTCAGTATAATACCCTCTAGTTCCATCCATATCGTTGCAAATGGCAAGATTTCATTTTTTGATGGCTGTATAATATTCCATTGTATATATATACTTCATCTTCTTTATCCATTCCTCTGTCAATGGACATCTCAGCTCTTTCCACAGTTTGGCTATTGTGGACATTACTGCTATGAACATTGGGGTGCAGCTACCCCTTCGGATCACTGCATTTGTATCTTTGGGGTAAATACCCAATAGTGCAGTTGCTGGGTCATAGGGTAGGTCTATTTTCAACTTTTTGAGGAACCTCCATACTGTTTTCCAGAATGGCTGCACCAGATTGCATTCCCACCAAGAGTGTCGGAGGGTTCAAGATAGGGATATTTTTAAAGCATAGAACCCAGTGGTTCCCTGTTAGGCAAATATAGTCATCAACACCCCATGTCTTCCTCCAGGGGGGCTCTGGTCCCTCTTTAGTCTGTATGGAATATGGGCCAGCCAAGGGGATTCAGGATCTGATGGCCTCTATTCCACCCTTGTTCTTGAATGGGATCACTGACAGCCCTCCAGCATAGAAAGGGTGGCAATTCTTCCCATTGCCATAAACACAAAAACAGTAACAAAAAAAGCCCCAGTAGTAGAAAAAGCCATTTCCATTAAAAAAATAAACAAATAGGGTCGCCTGGGTGGCACAGTGGTTGAGCGTCTGCCTTTGGCTCAGGGCGTGATCTGGCGTTGTGGGATCGAGCCCCACATCAGGCTCCTCCGCTATGAGCCTGCTTCTTCCTCTCCCACTCCCCCTGCTTGTGTTCCCTCTCTCGCTGGCTGTCTCTATCTCTGTCGAATAAATAAATAAAATCTTTAAAAAAAATAAACAAATAAACACAGTAGAACAAATCCTGAGAATGGAGTCAAAGGACTTGCGTTATATGAGTTTGGGGAATCATTTCATCTCTCTGAACCTCTGGGTCTTCTTTTTAAAAAACCAGACCTGGACTAGATATCTTAAAGATTCCTTCTAGTTTTGAGGTGCTCTTGGCTACATATGAAAGCCTTTGGAAAATGGTAGAGCACTTTTATTTTCATGGAAGGACTAACCAGCCTGGAAGTCTTTCCATAGAAGGTAGGATTTGAGTTATATTATTGATATTTGCAGTGATCTAGATTGGTAAATTGAGGATTAGAAATGGAATAAAGAAGGCATTGATGGCAAGTTGGAAGGACAAATGGTATGGGATGGAAGGTTATGAAAGCCAAGAACAGCAAGGGGAGAAAGGAGGTAATTGATTCCTCCTTCCTCCTTGGTCCTCAGTTCAATCAGACAAGTCCCTTTTCCTTTCCATCCATTCTCCTGAACCTAAACTAGAGGGAGAGGTTGTATCACAACTTGAACCTCTATTAACCTTTGCTCCAACATTATACTTCTCAGGCTGGGATTCAAAGTAAAATAGCATTAATTGAGAAGGAGAAGAGTTAAATTTCATCCTCAGATTACTCATTTGGAAGGGTCTTCCATGTTGCCCCATCTAGTAAAGGAGATTAATAATACCTGACCATTGTCACCTCACCAAAGATTAATGATATCTGCCCATTGTTACCACACTAAATTTGGAGAGAAATTCCAGATATACATCAAGAGAAAACAGTTATCAGTGTGTTCATGCATTTTCAATACTATAGATATTTCTCTTCATAAAATTATTTTTATGTATTAAAAATATGTTTTCTTCATGCATTTGAAGCAACAGGGATAAAACATGCTTTTAAAGTGAGATGTCAATCCAGATGTGAGGAACATATATGTTGACATAAAAGTTGAAAAGACCCCACAAAAATGACAAATGATGAAGAAAAAGCACACTTACAGCTGATCCTGACCTTTTGAGAATATGATCAGCCTGTCAGCACTAATGGTTTTCCATGTTCATAGCATAAAGCTATGAGCACCTATATTTGGGATGGAGGTCAGATGATATATCAATATAAAAATAATGAAACAGTACTATATCAAGCATAAAAAAATAATTCTGCAGTTCTTTTCCCTTTCTTTTCTCATCATAGATGTATGTGTTTGCATAATGTATATAGGCGCAATGAGCCTAGCTCTTTTTCCTCCGAACCAATCCAGTCTCAAAGAGGAGTCTTAACATCCCTGAAGGGTATTATGGCACCTGGTGTAGTTATTAGGACCAAAGGATTGTTTTTTTTCTTTTCTTTTCTTTTTCTTTTCTTTTCTTTCTTTCTTTTTCTTTTCTTTTTTTTAACAGTTCTGAGAATAGGGTTAGGGATTAGGAAATGGAACATAGCAGTGACTGAATCCATTTGATCTATTCCATACCCTTATTGTGCATTTGTAGATTTGCCTTGAAGCTTTCTTCAGAGGAATCTTCTATAGGTATAATACACCTCCTGGACATTTATCCCTTTGCCTAAAGTTCTGCCTCCTCACTTAGGTTTTTAAATTTATCAAAGTAGAGCATAGTTTTCTGAAAAGGTCTAGTAAAGCAATGTTTTCCTGATTATCTGGATTTTTATTAATGAGTCTCATAAGCTGACAGAAACTCAGAGGAGTAACATCTTAATTTGTGCAAGCAGTGTGTGCCACATGGGAGGAAGCCCTCTCAAAGTTCCCTTCATTCCTTGGCAAAGATTGCCCATGGGCATGATTTCAAGGGTAGCAAGAGGGAGAAGGTTAAAAGTGGGGTGAATTCCTCCTAAAAGTGAGAAAGAAATAAGACTGTAAGGACTCCACTGATACACAAGAGTGTATAATAATAATAATAATAATAATAATAATAATAATAATAATAGTAATAAAATCCTAATAAGAAACATGGGAAACAAGAGTTATGACTGGGATAACCTACTACTGTGGTTGGCTTGTTCATCAGCTGGGTACCCTGAGCAGATCTGGTGCTATGAATTGGTATCTGGATATGAGGAAATTCTATTTGAATAGGATCAGCTGCTTTAACTAGGGGAGAACTCACTGGTCTATTCAAAAAAAGCACTAAATGTTATTGAATTGCTCTAGCAAGCAAGAGATAGAAATCTAACATCAATTTGGCCCTCATCAAGAGATTTTTTTTCCTGTAGGCTTCCTGCCTATATGTTAAATGTTGTAATATAGCCAGAGACTATATCCAGAACTGTTGAAGATTGAAATTTCACTTTGTGATTTCTGTTTTTTCCTTGCCCAGTCAATTCTACACTTATTGTACCTGTGATGTCACAGACCTGTTTCAGGAATCCTTCTATTTCCCCCTAGTTCTCCTCTTTGAATCAAGTTAAAAGTGATTTTTCATTTCTCCTCATGTGATACAGCTTTCTGAGGCAGGGGCAGCATTATATAAGGAGAAAGCGGGTGAGAAAAAGTTCAGTCAGGTCTCTGAACTGTGGAAAGGCACTGTTTCAGGTCTTAGAAGTCTCTCCATGGATTCTTCATCCTCAGGTTGCATTAAGTCAAAGTTTTTCATTTAAATTTTATATCTCAATGGACAAACTCCATATTAATCATCTCTGTGGGTCACGTTCTTCCTGGCATTTCTCTTATTCCCTGTCTTTTGACATTTCCTCCTCAGGGTAGCATGACATACGTGAGCTATCTTAGAATTTTCTGAATAAATATTCACTATAATCATTTCAAGAGAGGCAGTGGTAAGTCACTGGCATAGAGAGTTCATCTGGATTTTCTTGACTTTCAAGAAATTTTTTCTTTGTCACCCAGCAGATAACTGGGAGTTGGGCATTTATTTCCTTCCTGCTCTGTTTACCCACAGGGGAAATATGCGTTGTTTTACCTCAGTGATTTCATATGCAAAATGGGAATAATTATACTTTCTCTTTGGTTCACTGGGGGATTAAAAAGATTAATGCATTTTTTTATTTAGAAAATACACATACTTCATGAGCGAAATATGCTTTGAGTAGGAATTATTATTAGGATTATTATCATCAATAAGGATTTAAATATATTCTTTGTCAAATGGAATCCTAAAAGTTAGAATTCAAGCTAATAAAACAGGCTTGAGGGAATATGAACTTGAATGTCTGTCAATGACAATTGGATGCAGTGAGTAATCCAATTTACTTCGGGAAATATGTTAGCTGTGGCAGGGGTGAAAAGTAGGTATGAGGATGGAAGACTAACAAAGAAAGTGTATAGATATTCATTAATTCCTTCAGGAAACAGTGGGAGGAAAAGGAGGGGTTGGAAGACATATTTACCAAGAGAGGAGAGAGAGGAACTGTAAAAGGATAAAATAAGAAGAAAGCCCTAAGAAGTCAGAATCACTCTGAGAAATTGGCAAAACTCACAAAGCACAGTCTTGGGTGTTCAGGAAATGTCAACCGACTGACAGACACAAAGGAGATTCAAGGAGAAATCAAGGAGTTTGGGAGAAATAAAAAAGAGCCACCTGAATTACTCCATAATTATAACTAAAGTTTTACTGCGGGGGAAAAAGATGGTGGAAGAAGTATAAAGCTGGGAGAAACCACTTAAACTGTTCTTGAATTCTTTATACCCCCCCAAATCTACATGTCTAGAGAAGAGCACAGAGGTGCTCAAGGGCCTGGGGGTTCTGTCCTATGTTGATCGACCGAAAAGCTTGGACTCCTCTGTGTGGAAAAGGGGAGGTGGAACAGGCACACGATAAAAGTCACTAATGGCCTAGATGTACTTTCTATTGAGAACAAACTTACTCTCTGAGTCCCACAGTTGAACTGATGGGAACTCCCCTTGGAGCCTGAGAGAGGAGGGAAGAACACACTCAGAGAGCTCAATAATCCAACAGGTGGTAATAACTAATATGTAAATAGATTTAAAAAGTTAAATTGAATTCAGATGTAGTTTTTAATGCTTCATACACATATTTTACTTTTTACAGTAAGATGAATTATTTTAAATTAAAATTGGTATAAACTATTGGTTGAGTATTAATACAGTTTAATTTTAATTTAAACTTTTTATTATAAAATAAAACGCAGAACGAGAAAACCACACCAAACAAATCTGTGCTTAATGACTTACTTCAAGTGAAAATCTTGTAACCACCCCCACCCGGCCAAGAATTGGAATTTTTTCAGCCACCCTCTCTCTATGTGCCTTATCCTTATCTCACCTCCTCCTTCCCCCCAAGAAGTAATCACTATCCTTTTACACAAATCACTTCAGATATGGATTTTTGACTTTCGTCTTAAGGTGGGCAGATCCTGGCCTTCAACAGCATCTCCCTTGCTGCTTCTACCAGACCCGGACCCATAATCTGGGTGGATCAGGAATATCACTAACTGTAGATATGCATATGCTTTATATTCTAAGTAGGAAATCCATTATTCTATGTCTCACCACCTTTTGATATGAAGGAATGAAAAAGTCAACATTCCTTTAGCTAATGCGACAAGTTGCATTCATGCACAGCTCTGTGCTCATGGACCTGAAAAGGTAGGGGAGGTAGGGGAAGAGTGTAGCCGTTTACCTTCTAGTGCGTGCCTTCTCCAGCCTGTGCCCTCCGGGGGCAGGAAGGTGCTGATTTAATGGTGCTGGAAGGCATTCTGCAGCTGAGGCCACCATAGGGTGGCAATTTAAGCTTAAAAAGGAAGTCCTGAACTAACATCATAATTCATCATATATAATTTCATCAACTTCTGCTTTGTCAGAAATATCACTCAGAGGCCAGTTGTCCAAGGTTAGCTTTAAATATGAGAGGTTCTTGAAATTCCTATATGTGCTTTGTTGACAACGGTGTGTGTTGTACATGACAATAGTGTGATATTCATTTATTTATTCAACATGAATTTTTGAGTACCCTCATTTTCCAAGCATCAAGATACAGAAATAGTCCTTTTCTTCATGGAGCGAACAACCTGGGGCAGTGGTTTTTGTCTCTAGCTCAGTGTGGAAATTAAAAAAAAGGACAATATAAATCCTCCCTTTCCCCAACCCCCAACACATGCACAAACACATGGAGATTCCATTTTTATTAGACTCTAAATAAGTATTTTTTAAAAACCCCCAGATTTTAAAATGTACACCCCAAATTCAGAACCACTGATTAGGAGAAAAGATAAATATTAAGTACATGTAATCATAAGATAGTGATTGTTATGATAAAGGAGTACAGGTGGTACACTGGAAGTTTGTAATATCATGAGCAAAGATCTATGTAGAGTAGATGCAAATGTTTTAGGATTTATGGAGTAAAAGTGCAGGTTTATCACTTTGATCAAGGTTCTTTTTTTATCATTGAGATTACATCTAGTTATACAATTCACCTCATAATTACCTTGCCTATAAAGATCAATGGTAAGAGAAAGTGGATGATAATGTACAGGTTTCCTCTGAGAACTTCCTGAATCAGGAGATGTATGAACTTCCTTCATTCAGATACATTAGAACAGAAACGATTTGATAAAGCACACGCCTACCAAGGTAAGGGAAGAACATTTCTTTCCATACGCTGTAATGTAAAAACAGAATCACTGGATTGGACTATGAAAAACTAAGCCAACTAGAACCCTTTGGAAAGTTGCTGTGGAAACTGATAATCAGTGGTCATTAAAATATACATGCCAATAACCCAACAACTGGATGGAGGCTTAGTGTATTCCAGTTGGTGGCAGGTTGCATGAGATGTCCAGTTTCTAGACAACGTTATGATACAGCTGTTCATTTTTTAATTTAAATTCAGTTAGCCAACATATAGTACACCATTAGTTTTAGAGGTAGTGTTCAATAATTCATAAGTTGCATATAACACCCAGTGCTCATCACATTACATGCCCTCCCTCCTTGATTCCCATCACCCAATTACCCCATCCTCCCACCGACCTCCCCTCTAGCAATGCTCAGGTTGTTTCCTATAGTTCAGAGTATCTCATGGTTTTTCTCTCTCTCTGAGACTTCCCATTCAGTTTTCCCTCCCTTCCCCTATGATTCTCTGTGTTGTTTCTTATATTCCACATATAAGTGAAACCATATGATAATTGTCTTTCTCTGATTGGCTTATTTCGCTCTGCATAATACCCTCCAGTTCCATCCATGTCAATGTAAATGGTAAGATTTCATCCTTTCTGTGGCTGATCAATATTCCATTGTGTGTGTGTGTGTGTGTGTGTGTGTGTGTGTGTATCACGCCTTCTTTAACCATTCCTCTGTCAATGGGCATCTCAGCTCTTTCCACAGTTTGGCTATTGTGGACATTGCTGCTATGAACATTGGGGTGCAGGTACCCCTTTGGATCACTACTTTTGTATCTTTGGGGTAAATACCAAGTAGTGCAATTGCTGGGTCATAGGGTAGCTCTATTTTTAACTTCTTTTTTTTTTAAAGATTTTATTTATTTATTCAACAGAGATAGAGACAGCCAGCGAGAGAGGGAACACAAGCAGGGGAATCGCTGTGTCACAAGCAGGCTCATAGCAGAGGAGCCTGACGTGGGGCTCGATCCCATAACGCCGGGATCACACCCTGAGCCGAAGGCAGAAGCTTAATCGCTGTGTCACCCAAGCGCCCCTATTTTTAACTTCTTGAGGAACCTTCGTACAGTTTTACAGAATGGCTGCACCAGCTTGCATTCCCACCAACGGTGTTAAGAGGGTTCCCTTTTCTCCACATGCCCGCCAACATCTTTTGTTTCCTTACTTATTAATTTTAGCCATTCTGACTGGTGTGATGTGGTATCTCATTGTGGTTTTTGATTTGTATTTCCCTGATGCCAAGTGATATGGAGCATTTTTTTCATGTGTCTGTTGGCCTTTCGTATGTCTTCTTTGGAGAAATGTCTGTTCATGTCTTCTGCCCATTTCTCAATTGGATTATTTGTTCTTTGGGTGTTGAGTTTGATAAGTTCTTTATAGATTTTGGATACTAGTCCTTTATCTGATAAGACATTTGCAAATATCTTCTCTCATTCTGTCAGTTGTCTTTTGGTTTTGTCAACTGTTTCCTTTGCTGTGAAAAACCTTTTTATCTTGGTGAAGTCTCAGTAGTTCATTTTTGCTTTTGTTTCCCTTGCCTTTGGAGATGTTTCTTGCAAGAAGTTGCTGCAACCGAGGTTGAAGAGGCTGCTGCCTGTGTTCTCCTCTAGGATTTTGATGGATTCCTGTCTCACATTTAGGTCTTTCATCCATTTTGAGTCTGTTTTTGTGTATGGTGTAAGAAAATGGTCCAGTTTCATTCTCCTGCATGTGGCTATCCAATTTTCCCAGCACCATTTGTTGAAGAGACTTTTTTCCATTGGATGTTCTTTCCTGCTTTGTCGAAGATTAGTTGACCATAGAGTTGAGGGTCCATTTCTGGGTTTTCTGTGGTGTTCCATTGATCTATGGGTCTGTTTTTGTGCCAGTATCATATTGTCTTGATGATTACAGCTTTTTTTTTTAAATATTTATTTATTTGACAGAGAGAGCNGGGTGTTCCATTGATCTATGGGTCTGTTTTTGTGCCAGTATCATATTGTCTTGATGATTACAGCTTTTTTTTTGTAAATATTTATTTATTTGACAGAGAGAGCGAGAGTGGGAACACAAGCAGGGGGGTGGGGAGGCAGAAGCAGGCTTCCCGTTGAGCAGGGAGCCTGATGTGGGGCTCGATCCCAGAACCTGGGATCATGACCTGAGCAAAGGCAGACACTTAACAACTGAGCCACCCAGGCGCCCCTGATTACAGCTTTGTAATAGAGCTTGAAGTCCGGCATTGTGATGCCACCAGCTTTGGTTTTCTTTTTCAACATTTGTCTGGCTATTGGGTGTCTTTTATGGTTCCATACAAATTTTAGGATTATTTGTTCCAGCTCTGTGAAAAATGGCGATGGTCTTTTGATAAGGATTGCATTGAATGTGTAGATTACTCTGGGTAGCATAGACATTTTAACTATTTATTTTTTCCATCCATGAGCACAGAATGTTTTTCCATTTCTTTGTGTCTTCCTCAATTTCGTTTGTAAGTGTTCTGTAGTTTTTAGAATACAGATCCTTTGCCTCTTTGGTTGGTTTCATTCCTAAGTATCTTATGGTTTTTGGTGCACTTGAAAATGGGATCATTTCCTTAATTTCTCTTTCTTCTGTCACATTGTTAGTGTATGGAAATGCAACTGATTTTTGTGCATTGATTTTATATCCTGCCATGTTGCTGAATTGCTATATGAGTTCTAGCAATTTTGTGTGGAGTCTTTTGGGTTTTCCACATAAAGTATTGTGTCATCTGTGAAGAGTGAGAGTTTGACTTCTTTGGCAGAGTTATTTTTAGTAACGAAAGACTCTCACACATTGTGGTTTCTCTATAGTAGTGCTAGATTGTGGTCATGGAATACTGTTTCCTAAAATCACATGATTCATACAGTACCCTTACTTAAACTGGTAGTTGTGTGTAGGAGACCAAACGAATGAGAACTCAACCTGAAGTTATCAAAAGCATACTTAATTGCACACACGTGCCATTTTCTTAAAGTCACTATCTCATTTCATGGCACATTTTAGAGTAGTTCTTCTCAGCAGTAGAACTTCTTTATTTTTAAATAATTCACTTTATCCTTAGCATCTAAAACAATACTACCAGCATATTCCAGGAGGCAAGGAAGTTGGAAAATAGTACTTCAGAGCAGAAAGGCCCATTTGTTTTTATGATTTTAATCAATGTAAGGGAACATCATCCCCAGATTTTTTAATAGTGACTTCTGGGCCTCCAGTAATTATGATCTGATGCAAATATATCAAAATGGAAGAAAATACATATAAATTACAAAATTTAACTTATGCTGGCTACATCTTCAATGTAAATGGAGCTATTTGTGTGCTCTGATTAAAACACATTAAAAACAATCAGAGCTCTCCACTGACCTGAGTGCTCTCTGGATGGATATCATCAGTATTGGAAGACTTCCCAGCTTACGTTGGAAACTACTGAAAAATTAACCCGAGAGCAGCCACTGATGAGCAAGTGTTTCTGTGGTAACAGGTGCCCTTTTTAGGAAAAGCGACCTAAACTGATGCCACAAGGGCAAGGGTTGTGGGCAGAGGGCTCGGTGCGTAGGTCTTTCAGAAGGCACAGGCCCAGGGCCACTCAGGGAAGAAACTCCAATTCACATCCTTTGTTACTGCTGCCTAGAGGTACTTCTGCTGACCTTCTGAAATGCAAGGGGACCCAATGTAAGCCCAACATGAAGTGCCCAGTACTTTGGCATTCTTGAAAATTTGCTCTGCTAGCACTGAGCACTTAGCCAGCACGAAGCACTCATGTCTCCTGTTACGAGATATACATCCACAGCTACATGCTTCTATTTTAACCAGAGATTTACATACAACCAAAGATTGCAGATGCTCTTATCACGTCCTGAGAAATGCTGGGAGGCTTTAAACATCTGGAATTTGCATCTTTTGGCAAACTGTAGAGATAAATACTTTTCATTTTGTTAACTACGTATAGTTTTATCTTAGGGAGGCCCTCTTCCTTTGTGGCATCTCAGCAAGAAACTGACAGTGTCTACTTTTCCTATGAGTAGAATGCTTTGCATCGCTCTGAGGTTCATAATTATATGTTTGTGACTTCATCCTCAACAGCCTCGCCCCATGAATACAGATAACATCTTACAAAAGGGGAGGCTGGGAACAACTCAGACAGACAGGGGAGGAGGAGAGGGAGGCTGATGTGCTTAGTGACCATCCCCTGGCGAGGCTCTGGGACAGCCAGTGGGGGAACTCGGCTCTCCAGGTTTCCAGAGCCAACTCTGGTCTGAAACACTGGCCTTCTGTTTCATGAGCTGTGAAGCACCCTTGGGAAGAAGAAGAAATACCCAACCTATAGGTTGACATTTTATTTATATCACATCCCTTGTTGAATTGTTCTGAAGAACCCGAGGTGGCCGTGGCATTCCTTCCTTTTATTCACTTGGTTACAGTTTAAAATTTGAATAGCTGTTTATGCTGGAAGGCTGAACACCCAATCAGCAGTCTTTGAATTGAAGCTGTATTGTTCACTCATGGAAATGCCTGTTTCATCTGTCAGCTCTCTTTTATAGTGAGCCTAATAATTTATGCTTGCTAAAGATGTTTTCTGACCTGTGATTCCATTGCCAGTTAGGAAAGGGCTTTGGCAGCATTCACACTTCCTTTCGTAATAGGGGGCCACTAATGTACAATTTAGTGAAATTACTGCTCCAGTGCACTAATGGTACCCAGACCCAGACTGGGGGAGGGCAGAGGGGTAAGGGTGAGGGACCCTATCCTTTAGAGAGGGCCAGTAGGATCCAAAGAAAGATATCCCGGAAAGGGGCCTCTTTGGGAGCCGCCTCCTTCCCTGGAGGTCTGCATGACCCTGTGGTGCCCTGATGGCTGAAAGAGTTAACGCACCCGCAGAAATGCCAGAGGGCACTGCGCCCACGCCTGGAGCTTCACAGAGTGCCCCCCAGCGCAAATAAAAACAGACCGTGTTCATCCAGGAAGTTTGTGTCAGCTCTTCAAATTTATCTTATTTAAAAAAATGTTGTGATCCTAATAGATAGGATGACCCATTTAAGAAAAACCTTGACAGTAAAAATCCTTTGTGTCCTTCAAAAAAGAGGCCCTATATGCGCTTGAACTATGTATTTTTTATCTTATTACTGTTGAAATCACATTATGTTAAGTGGGACTTCTTTAAATGGGCCACCCTGCATTATAATTATAGTCTTTTCAAATATTTAATTTGCAAGTTATTGGCAGACCCGTCCTGAAAAGAACTTTTCTAATTGCAAATGGAATTATTGTCCAGGTGAAGTGGATCCTTTCCTTTTTTGATTCTCTCATAAAACTTTGTTTTTGTTTCTCTCAGAGTATTTATCTTATCCTCTGTAATAATCATTTGTATACCTGTTTTGTACTTTACCAGTTTTGTCCATTTCTTGAGGTCGGTAACTTGATCTTATTCATTTTGTATTTGCTGCAACCCCCTATCTCAATGCCTTTCTTTTAGAAGGGACTTAATGAATATTGGTGAATTGATTTCAAGAATGATTTTAACAAAACGTCCTAAATTGAAATAGAATCTCAATGAGCGTGCACTCAGAGAGCAGCCCTTGTCTTAGACATAAAGTTTAACATGATGAATAAATAACAATTGTGAGTGAATCCAAAGAAGAAATTTCATGAGATTTTGCATTTTTAAAAAAATTAAGTAAATGTTTTGAAAAACATAGTTGAAGTCTCTAGCCATACCCTCCTGAATACACCGGATCTTGTCTGAATAGCATATTTTAAGTGGATAGTCTTATGGACTTTTGGCTTTAATTCTTCTTGTGACAAAAATGCTGAAACATCTCTGAAGAAACTGGGGGGTTATGGGCATAATAAGGATGGTGCAAAGGAAGGTTGCCAAGTATTATAAGACAATAAAAACTGGTATTATAGCACTTTGAAGTTCACAAAGGGTTTTCATATTGAGGCAAGGATTAATAATCCCTTTCTAAGGGTAACTTCAGAGAGGTTCCCTGACTTGCTTGGTGTCATTAAGTGAGTTGGAGCTGATCTGGAGCTGAGCCTGAGACCCGACTTGAACTCTGAGAGCCTTGCCTTTGAGTTATGCCTGCTGCCTCATTTTTGTCTTTGAAATTACGCCTCTTTTTAAAAATAAATAAGCAAAAGATGGTGTAAATCATCTTATTCAACTATAGACTTCTGCTTTACAGAAACAGAATTTTAAAGTTAAGAAAAACTGCAAAACTTCTGACATAAAATTTTTCATTTTAAAATTAAGAAAGAGAGAGCCTTTATTTTATTACTTTTCTTGTTGTTAAGAACAGCAGGTTGTAGAATTTATTAAACTCATTATATTCTGGTTGCTGAACTAACAGCTCGTGACATAGATATTATACCTATTCTGTCAATAAAGAAACAATGTGCAGAAAGGACCAGTAATTTTCCAAGCATCACACCTAGAAAATGACAAAAATAGGTCGACTATACCCAAACCAGGTGCAGCAGTTTGAACCTGTGCTGTGATGTGCAATTAACTAGAGTTACACAAACAGTTAACAGTGGAATTAGGCCTCGTGATGGATTATAGCATTCCGCCAATGCTTTTACTAAATAATTGATAAGAATGGCATGAAGTTCCTTGCCCCATCTTCAAATCCCTTTTTCAAATTGAACCGTTTTTTGAACTGGTCTATGGGATCAACGGACATAAAGAATTAGTTTTAATTATGTATATATATTTTTTAAATTAAGAGTTTGGCTACATTACTTGGGACTTAGATCTGAGTTTTCCTTCTTATTTTCACATTCCAAGTTCAAAAGTCCATTGATACTAAAACGTGCATAATGGAAAGTGAAAACAAGTGATATAATTGGACAAAGTCCAGAGAAGAGTCACTGCAATGATAAAAGTGCAAATGGGTGTTCTCTGAAGGCAGATAAACTAGGAGACAAGATTCACCTTCAGTCTTGAAAGGGGAAGGCTCTAAGCACGTGCAACACCTTGATCAAAGTTAAAAAATTGGTATGTGTATTTCTCAGGAAACATGAATGTGTTCCCCAAATGCCAGCATTCTCCCTGGTGGACATTTCTTTTAGACTTTACCTATAACTTATATGTACCTTTCCATAGCATACGCTTTACTCTGATTATTGGAGACAGTTGTGTCTATTTCTGTTTCCCCATAAACAATTATAAATTTGCTGAAGCCTCCTTGCCTACCTTTGTACTTTTGGTTGCTCTTGCATAGTACCAGTCACTAGGCATATCCTTAAAAATATCACTTAATAGAGCTAAACTGTAAGTTTCAGGTAAACATGGAGCATAGTTTTATGAGGTGGCTAATGCATTTATGGATCTTGTTACCTTAAGAAGTGGTGACAGGCTTAAATTCTCAGCAGATTCAGGTAATCTTCTTTTTTTTTTCTTTTCCAGATTTTATTTATTTGTCAGAGAGAGAGCGAGAGAATGAGTGAGAGAGGGGGGGGGGCACAAGCAGGGGGACCTGCAGGCAGAGAGAGAAGCAGGCTACCCACTGAACAGGGAGCCCAAGGCGGGACTTGATCCCAGGACCCTAGGATCATGACCTGAGCTGAAAGCAGATGCTTAACTGACTGAGTCACCCAGGCATCACTGATTCAGGAAATCTTTAGGTAGGTTAAATGCTGGCACACCTATAATGTATTGTTAAGAAGTTAGTCATATGTGCAGAAATAAATTACTTTTGGAGGTATGAACCTGAATGACAGTATGTCCTGTCATCAAGTGAATGCCTCTTGGCATATTAGACTGGATGATCCTTTGTCTGACTTCATATGACGTTATCTTTACTGATATTTTTACAAGTTGTACTAAATGAGTATGGAAACTTCATGTATTAATTTCCTTCAAGCATCCTGCAGGTCACAGTTATTATGAAATACTTTCCTAATTGTCATTCTAGCTGATGTTACTTTGATTAACCTCAGTAGAGTGGCTTTTTGGTCAGATGACTACTTTGAGGAAGCCAAAGTATTAACAAACTTTTACCTCAGTATTAACAGTGGGAATGGAGGATTCTGTTTTTCCTTCCTACCGTGTGTCACCCTGTTCCTCAGCTGACCCTCTGAGCTATGATCTCCAGGCCTTCTAAGAGGGGCCTACCCAGGCTGCTGACATAGACGGGTCAGAAATTGGTCTCTCAAGAACAGCTTGTGGGTAGCTTCATATTATGACTTGTGATAGTGGAAAGCTCTTACTGCCAATCCATTTTTTTTCTTTGCTCTTACCTTCTCAGTATCCTGTAGGGACGTAAGCACCACAGCTACTAATAAAACAATTTGGCTTTTTGTAACAGATGGGGAGCTCCATCTGGTGTAAACATGTAAAGGGATGCCCTTGGTGATAGTTAGTGGGAAACGTGGGAAGCAGAGACAAACTCCTCTTCATAAACCATGCGCCCTTTGATGAGCTTCTCATTCAGTATAGGCTGTGGCAGCCACTTAGGCCCTTGAACTTGGGTGTGACGTAGGATTAGATTGTGGCTGCTTCTGAATCCCAGCTCTGCTGTTCGAATGTAGCTCCTGGTGCAAATGTGCATTGTGCAGATAATTCTCTTACATGAACTTTAAAATATTAACACAATCCCAGTTGGAGTATTCACATAGAATATAGCTACAACCCAGTAATAAGCATATAGTAGACGCTCATGGCGTGAATGCACAAAAGGTTGCCAAAGCATCGTCTGATTGTGTCTAGGTGAGCTTGTAATCGTGGAGGATATCAAGGATTTTTTTTTTTCCTTTCACATCTAGAAGATGAGGGTGTAAGTTTGGGGCAGAGGTGAGTTGGGCATACCGAGTCTTAAGGGATGAGAGGGAGAATTCTCCTTGCTTACATTGATCACTCCCCCCCCCCACCCATAGCCATGTTAGATAAGATAGAGCAAGTTAAGTTGAGCATAGCTTCTATACAGCTTCTGTAATCTAGGAGACTCTGAAGCAAGTAGTTTTAGTGTGTGTTACTTTCCTAGTTGAAAAGGTATTTTGTAAATCTTAATCATTAATTTTTATTATCAAGCTCTTGCTATTATTCTTGTTTCTGCAGGCTAGGCAGTGTGCCATGCTTTTCTGTGGGACAGATATCGCTTCTCCATAAACAGAATCCTTTGGCTATCCTGCTTTGGTTAGCTATTTCATGAGAAGATTAAAGAATAAAGCTGTATCTGAGACCCATTCTGTAGCCTACATATATTTACATAAATTCCTTGAAAAGTAAATAAAAAGAAGTACATGAATAAAATGGTGAAGACATGTGAGATCCAAAGCGACTTATTTGAAGGAAGGAAAAAGACAGTCCTGTGTTGTTACAATTAAAGCGAGTACGCCGGTTCATTTACTATTTTCGGTGAATTTTAATTGAGTTGTGTCTCATTTTTATAAATGTTGTCAATCTTCATTTTCTCTGTCTCCCATGCACCAACTTAAACACACACACAAATGCAGATCTACATAGCGGCGTGTTTTGGGAGAGCACTGTCAGTAGACATACCCTAGCACCAACTTATATACAGTGACACAGAACTATAAACACGAAAACATGCAACCTTGAGAGAACACCCATAAGACTGAAAAAAAGCCTTTTTAAATGCGTTTATTTTATAGACACAAAAGCTCAGCTAGGAATCAGTTTTGATAACTTTGGATGTCTGTTTCCCTGATGTAATGACTAGACTGAGGCAGTAACAATACTTCATTATGCTATTCAGAGTGTATGGCAGGATTCAGTCAGAGCTAGACTCAAAACCTGGCCCACAGCTGAGACAGAGATGATGCATTAATCCACAGCAACACCCTCTCCCCCACCGCCCCCCTCAGCACTCAGCCACTAAGACTGGATATCATTTTTCTTCATAAAACTAGGGGTGCTCAAATCAAGCCCATGACAGTTAAGGTTTGTTCAGTCTCTCAAGCAGGTGATCACAGGATTGAACTTCCCAAGTGAGAAGCTGATGGAATACAAATAGTTAAGAACACGTTTGAAGGGGGAGAAATTGTCCAGCCCCATCTGTCAAACTGTGCGTATGACATCATCAGATATTCTGCGCTTGTTTGCAGCTATTCAGGCTGGCCCGCCCTGCAGTCTCCGCTTTGTGTTCCAGTTTCCTTTACAGGGCCAGCGGGCTGGAAAATTACCACATGCTGTCACAGTTAGCTCAGCCAGGTCTTGTTATCATTGTTTCCAAGGAATCCATTCATTCCGTTATTTTACATATTGGGCAGACGTCCTGCCACTGAGGCTTGGGCTGCAGTAACTTGAAGGGCCAAACGTTAATGGGCCTCTATTGTTGGTGGAATGGCAGTGCAATACGTGGGAAAAAATACCCAGACAGCTCCCTGACACTGGTTTAGGACCTCTAGACTTAGGGGGTAGCCTGTGAAGATCTTTTATGTAAACAAGCCTTCAATAAACAATGAATATCTCCTGTGTCAATATTCATAACCCATCAATAAAAAAAAATATAAATCTTCAACTAGAAAGAAGCCCAAATGTATTATGGATGACAGAGCTTTTCCTGAAAGTAATCTATAGAATGTTGGCAAGTCTCCTTCTAAACACTGCTAATTTATGGGGGGGAGGGAAGCATTGTTGGGGCTTTGAGGAAAGAAAGGCGTTTGATTTGGGGCTGGCAGCATTCTCACTGCAATAGATAATACAGTGTGTAAGTTTCGCGGCTTCCACCACTATGAGACAGAAATAAAGACAAGGGCCTTGGTGACACATTACATCTTCACCATGCTGGCAATTTAAAGAAAGTTAGTGAAAACATTAGAAAAGTTGCTTAAAATCTGACTTTAAGGATGAATCATGTTATCTTGATTGATAAGAACATAGGTAAGTATAAAGTTTCCAGCACTGAAAAATCCCTAGCAAAACGGAAATAGGAAAATCTATTCTTTATGGAAGGTACACAGTGAAGCTATAGTCCTTGTTATTGTCTTTTTTTTTTTCTTATGGGAAACAGTTTCCTGTTCCAAGATGAATCTGATCTTTTGACCATATAGTTTATTGGAAGTGGATCGTGAAGTGATGTGGATGTTTCCATTCTTATTACTACTCTCACAGAGTTCTCTCACCTGCTTTCCTTTGCCTCAGACAAGAGAAGACTTGGTAACAAGACCTAGATACTCAAACTAGGACAGATGTGAGGATGAGGAAAGTTCACTGGAATTTGGAAAAGCTGTAATTCAAGTCTTATCATTTTAAACAGTCTCATGATTAGCTCAGCTGTTATTTTAGTTAGTTATTTTTATTGATTCACCACAAGCTCCAAATGGCCCTGTAGGAGTTTATATCAGAGTGGTTCTTATCCCAAACCATTTTTGAAGAATTAGACACAGGGTTGAACCCTTCGAGTTGGAGGAAATGAGAGATGGGACTAGTCGGGTTCTGACAAACACAATCTACACCATATTTGAGATAAAATATGCTGTATTAAGAAAGTTGCCCTATCCTAAAGTCAGTTTTGTCACTTTGTCTTCTTTATAAAACATGTTCTAATTTCAACTAAGATGATTTTTGTGTCTGGCAGCTAATTTTAAATGGTTTCCCTTTTCAGCTGACATTAAGAGCTGATCGAAATAAATTTATTTTTCCATAAAAGTAATATATGTCAGGACTAGATTTCCTAAGCCTAGCCCTTCAAGCAATCACAATCATTTTGTAAACTGTTGATAATGTCATCTTTGAGAAAAAAAGTTTCTTTCAGTGTATAAAATGTTACATTAAGATAAATATTAAAATGTGGCAGTCTTCATTCAAATATAATATTTTAGGGAATCTTACAGAATTTTGAAATTGGTATTTTTCAAAGAGTAAATAGCATCTTTTACAACCAATTATTTTATTCTTCCAGTGTTTTCTTCAGCCCTTGGTTCTTATGCCGGGTTTCTGTAACATAAAACACAAGTTTTGATAAAGAAGTTTATTTCGACTTCAAAGTTATATTAGGTACACTACTATTTCTGATACCCCAAAGTAACACACTTATGCTCAGATTGAAAGTGAACTTTAGGTTTAACTCCAAATTATTTAATAAATCAGACTACTAAATGATATCATTTTTAAGATGTGTGGTAAATTAAACAAGTCTTTCAGTAAGCACTAAAAAACTGAAACTGTTACCTTAAGCAACACCCTACATTTATTACCATAGAGTAGATATCAAGCTGTGTTATTTAGCAATTAATTTGTTGTTTAGTAATTAATAGTAACTTCCACACAAAAGCATATTATGAAGAGAAATATTACTAATAGTGGCTTTTCTTAAAAACAAAAGCACAGAAAATCCCCAAAACTAAATTACTTTGGCTATTTTCTGCATTTAAAAACAAATTCATTTTTAGAATGAATAAAAAATAATTCATGCAATATATTGACAGAGAAATATTTTCTGTTTCCACCAGTGATGTCCTCATGCCCAATTTCTGCATCTTTGTCACCACCTGGTTCCTGTGAAGATAATATTTCCAAGGAATCACACCAAAGTAACTTAAACTTTTTTTTTCCAGATGGGCCTTCACATCATATTAGAAACTTTTTATAATATTAACAATTTGCCTTCATCTTATATTAGAATCATATAATTTTAGAATTTGAATCGCCTAACAAGATATGACCATGCAATCATTTCAGCAATTTTTATATCATATTAGTGAAAACAAATACTAATATAATAGGATGCTAACATGAAAAACCCTAATAGAACATGACAAAACTCTTCATATTTTATTTATGAATTCTTGTTGTTCTTCTTCATTTCAACATTTTCTACTTTGGTTTATGGAAAGTTGCATGGGCTTGCATGTTTTTGAATATCAATTAAGTGATACTGTAATGAAACAGTAATGCAAATGTTAAGTGCTATAAGACCAATATACTTTTCTGGGTCTTCAGGTCTTTGTTTGAATGATAATGCTTGCATTTGGGTTTGCTATTTATTTCAATTAAGTTTAGAAATTGAACTATTTGTAGAAAGAAAATAAAAAACTGTGTAGTTGAGTATGAGGATGCAAAGAGTTAAAGAAATCTTGCAATTATCTAGATAATTTTCTGCCTCATGCCCACTCCAAGTATACAGGTGACAGAGATAAAAAAAAAAAAAAGCTTTTGCCTTGAATTTTGCAGTTGATTGCTTTCAGTTTTTACTCTGATTCTCTTTCCTTACGTGGAGCACATTCATCCAGATTCTTTCCTTAAACCCAGTCCATTTGAGCAGGGCTGCTAGCAATGCCTGGTGAAGAAGTAAGTTGGAGGGAAATAGACAAATGTCTCAACTTGAGGGTCTACCAATAGAAATGAAGAGTGAAGACACCACTTTTCACTCTTCTTTGTTTTTTGTTTTTACCATCTTATTTGTATCAAGAAGAATTGCACTGGGATTAAATATAGCATCTTCTCAGGTGACGAAATACCTAATCCTGATGGTAAAATGCTTTGATCTTTTCAAATTTGCTTTGCATACTAAAGATATCAACAGTATTCACCAGACATGGCAAAAATAAAAGAGAATGAACTCTATGGTGTTTGGCAGGAAATATGACCCTCTCATCACCCATTTTACCTCACTTATATATATGGTGACCTTCAAAGTCAAACAGGAAAAATTTTGGTCACCTAAGTGCCTGGAGCTTTTCTTTCCTGCCATATACCACACTATAATCGAGTAGAGACATAGCTTATATATTTCAGTAAATAGGATTCACACAGGGTCAAAATTACCTTTGAAAAATCCTATAGGAAGATGCCAAATTGGAGGATATATTTATTTATCTTGTCTTTAATAAATCCAACACAAACTATTTGTCTTCTAGACTGCTATTAATTCAGTTGAAGATAAGATGAAGGCAGTGACTTGTATTTAGTGGTCAAACCTTCAAAACACTTAGATCATTCCATGGTGAGATGTTCACATTATGCGTGGCAGGTGGTAACTGAGATTTCATATTTTCTGGATCATGTTTATGTCAGGACATGTTATCAGTGAGAAGAATGGTGGGCAGAGTTTAGATTTTATATGTTTCTTCTTTCCCCTCTGCTAACCCTTCCTCTTATTTTCCTTTTTTTTTTTTTTTTTTGGTCTGAATGAATATAGATGACAATGAGGAAGTATGTCTATAATTGTCTTCTCTATAATTATTTGGCTAATTTTCTGTCTTCCCTCGTAATGTAGCCTGCATGAGCAGAGCACAGACTAGTTTTATCTTACTCACTGTTGTGTTCTCAGTACCTAGTTTGGTGCCTGCTATGAAACAGGCACTCAGGAAATATTTAACAAACAAGTAAACCACTCAACCATCTTAATGCTGGTAGACTCATGCATAGTTGACTTAAAAGCTAAAACTAAAGCAGGAGCAATGTCACAATGGCGACATAGGTTGTTCTTGACTTCACGTCCCCTCACAAGAAGAACAGCTATTAACTATTTATGAACAAGACACCACTGTGAGATTTCTAGAACACAGAGGTGAGGCTGAAGCACCCCTTGCACCTCAGAGACCAAGAGAGACTGCATTAACAGAGTAACAGAAGTGGCTACACATTGACCACTTTGCCCCTCCCCCAGGACTGTGCAGCACCGTGTGGAGAGGTCTTCTATGAGCCCCAGTTTCCTCTACCAGCTTCCCTTAGCATTGTGGATTGCTTTGTGGAAACCCCTACTCTAATCTTGCACCATGGGAAATGCAGGAGAATCTTTGGGGCCCAGCCCCTGGCAATCTGACTATGACAGAGAAGAGGGGAGGGGCTAGCACTAACCAGCATGTGGATCTTGGCAGACTGAGTTTATACCTGCAGAGCCCAAGTAGTAATACCAACCAGTGGTTTGGCTCATCTGCAGAGCCAAGTCAGGAGCACACTCTGACCAAGGAACTTGGTGGGGTGCAGATCTGCCTGATTCAGATCCTCAAATGAAATTTGCTGTCCCCAGAGCCTGGTTTGCCCGCTCTCAGGCAAGATGCTGAGTCAGAGCCCCACCTGCTGTGAAGAGTGTCTTCCAGCCTCATCTTACCGGAAGACTTTGTGACAATTCCTGGCAGTTGTGTGGCCCACTGACAAAAGAGTGAGCAGAACAGATTGCCCTCAGAGCAAAGCCAGTACTGGGCGTGGAGGCTTCTTGTGCTACACACAGGCAGAGCGTGTAATTCACAGATGAGGATGAGGGTAGGGAGCCCGACACGGGACTTGATCCCAGGTAGCTCCTGGCTCTTTCCAGGGGACAGACTCTTTGGGAAATTGGAAGTAGCCTGGAGTGACCCCTCCCTTTCCTGCCCAGGCAACGGGGCTGAGACATACCCTCATTCACTGTGGAGAGTGTCTTCCAACCCTCTCTGACCCGAAGGGCTGGTGAAAACATCTGCAAATTGTGTGGTCCAGCAGCACTCAAACTAAGAAAAGGGCAGACAGAGCCGGTATCTTGCAGAGCAAAGCCAGTGGCCTTGTTTGGCCAAGAAACTTGAGGTGTAGGTTGGCTCAAGTTAAACAGCAAACAAAGCTTTACTGGTTTTAGAGCTGCTTTTCCTACTGTACCTGGGGAGGGAATCTAATTTGTAGCCTCTCATTGCTGAATACAGCCTTCAGCTTGTCTGATCAGAGAAACTAACCAGAGCACAGAGGAAGCTGCATAGCTTATTCTACAGTCCAATGTACAGTGCTACAGAGAGCACAGCCCATGGTTTCCCCTATCTCTAGAACAAAACCGGTGGCCTCACCTAATCAAGGAATTCAGTGCTCACTCAGGCTTGATTCAGGCTTCCAAACAATGAGCTATAAATGCCCAGAGTCCCAGCCCACTGCCCTGCCAGGGCAGGGAAACTAATTTATAGCCCATCTACTACTGAATATAGTAACCAGTCCTGACCATCTAGTAAGTCTGACTGGAGAACCCAAGTAACTGTGGAGCCTGTCCTCTGGTCTTACATGGGTAGGGAACCAAGCCAGTAGTCCTATCCAGCTGTTCTCAGCCAGTGGCACCCATCCCCCCCAACATCCCCATTCTCAGAGTTTGAATAGTTGCCTTGCTCAAAAACAGACCATAATAACAGGCCCCACCTCCCCAAAGACATTGCCTGCAGACAACCAGCAACCCAAACTGAGCTGACTGGTGAAGAACTGTTTCTGCCAAAGCAAACCTGTAAAGTCTAGAAGTCTGCCAAAGCAAACCAGTAAAGTCATTACTCAAATGTGCAGATACCAGCATATGACATCAAGTATCCTGAAAAATCAGGTAAATATGATACCATCAAAGAAAACTAATAGAGGTCCAATAACCTTAAAGAAATGGAGATCTGTGAACTGTCAGACAAAGAATTCAGAATAATCATCATAAGGAAGTTTAGTGAACTACAAGAAAACACAAGCTGACAACTAAGTGAAATTAGAAAAACTATGCATGAACAAAATGAGAAATTTGACAAGGAAATAACCATCAAAACCCCCCAAATCAACAGAAATCCTAGAGTTGAAAAATATAACAGAACTGAAGAATTCAATAGAGAGTTTCAAAAGCATACTTGACCATGCAGAAGAATTGACAATATAGAGGATAGGACATTGACAATTACTACTAACCTAGTGGAGTAAAAAGAAAAAAGAATAAAGAGTGAAGAAATCCTTGTAGGAATTATGGGACACAATGAAAAGAAATAATATTTGCATTATGGGAATTCCAGAAAGAGAAAGGGACAGAAAGTATACTTAAAGCAATAATGGCTGAAAACTTCTCAAACTTGGGGAGAGAAATGGACATCCAGAGCCATGAGGCCCAGATTATCCCAAATATGTTGAACCTGAGTACAGCTACATCCAAGTTACATTGTAATTAAATTTTGAAAAGTGAAAGACGAGAAAAGAGAGACGTTACATACAGGGGAATCCCATCGTACTATCAGCAGGTTTCTCAACAGAAACTTAACAGACCAGGAGAGAATGGAATAATATATTCAAACCATTAAAATAAAATAGCTGTCAACTAAGAGTTCTATACCCAGCAAAGCTGTCCTTCAAAATGAAAGAGGGAAAAGCTGAGGAAGTTCATTATCACCAGACCTCCCTTATAATAAATGCTGAAAGGAGTTCTTAGACTGAAGTAGAAGAACATTAATTAACATAAAAACACAAAAAGGTAATGTAAACGTCACTAATAATGGTAAATATATAGCCATAGATTCTGCAATATGGTAATAGTGGTGTAGAACTCGTAATTCTAGTTTAAAGGTTAAAAAAACGGATGTAGGAAAAATAGCCATAAATACAATAATCTGTTATTAGTTTTACAATATAAGAAACATGTAAATTGTAACAGCAAAAATCTAAAATAGGGGGAGAAGAAGTAAAAGTGCAAAGTATACAAGTTCTGTTGAAATGAAGTTGTTACCAGTTTAAAATAGGGTGTATAAATTTAAGATATTTTATATAAGCCTCATGGTAACCACAAGAGAAAACCTTGTAGTAATTACACAAAGAAAATGATAAAGAAATCAAAGTATACTGAAACCAAAATACATCAAACCCCCCCCAAAAAACCCCACAAAAACCAGCAGGATAAGAAACAAGGAAGAATGGATCTACAAAATAACCGGAAAACAATGAACCAAATGGCAATTGTTAAGTCCTTACCTATCAATAATTACCTTAAATGTAAATAGATTAAATTGTACAATCAAAAACATAGAATGTCTGAATGCATAAAAAAAACAAGATCCAATCATATGCTGCCTATAAGAGATTCATTTTAGCCTTGAAGACACACTTAGACTGAGAATGAAGGGATGGAAAAAGACATTTCAAGCAAATGGTAACCAAAAAAAGCAGGGGTAACTATACTTATGTCAGACAAAATAGATTAAAAAGAGATGAAGAAAATCATTATATAATGATAAAGAGGTCAATACATCAAAAAAGATATCAATTTTAAATATTTCTGTACCCAACATTGAAGCACCTAAATATATAAAGCAAAAACTAACAGAACTAAAAGTGGAAATAAACAGCAATACAATGATACCTGGGATTTAATATCTCATTCTCAACAATGGATAGATGATACAGAGAATCAACAAAGAAACAGCAGATTTTAACAACACCATAAACCAAATAGACCTAACAGACATTCTTTTTGCTTATTTTAGAGAGAGAGAGTATGGTGGGGAGGGGCAAAGGGAGAGGGAGAGTGAAACTTAAGCAGACTCCAGATGGAGCGTGGAGCCTGACATGGGGCTCGATCTCATGACCTTGAGATCACGACCTGAGTCAAGAGTTGAAGGTTTAACAACTATACCACCCAGGTGCCCACTTTTTTTTTTTTTTAAACAGATTTATTTATTTACTTTAGAGAGAGAAGGAGAGAGTCTTCAAGCAGACTTCTCACTGAGCTCAGAACCCAACACAGGGCTTGATCTCACAACCCATGAAATTATGACCCAAGCTGAAACCAAGATTCAGACACTTAACTGACTGAGCCACCCAGGTGCTCTGACCTAACAGACACTTTATCCAACAACTGCATGGTATACATTCTTCTCAAGCACACATGGAACATTTTCTAGGATAGACCGCATTAGGCCACAAAACCTTATATGATTTAAGAAGATTTAAATCATACCACGTATGTTTTCTGCTCATGATGCCATGAAACTAGAAATCAGTAACAAGAGGAAAACTGGAAAATTTATGAACATATGGAGATTAAACAACACTCTTCTGAACAACCAGTGAATCAAAGAAGAAAATTAAGGGAATAAAAAATTTTTTTAAAAAATATTTTATTTATGTATTTGAGAGAGTGAGAGCACAAGTGGGATGGAGGGACAGAGGGAGAAGCAAACTCCATGCTGAGCAGAGAGGGTGATGTGGGACTTGATCCCAGGACCCTGAGATTATGACCCAAGCCAAAGGCAGCCACTTAACCAACTGAGCTACCCAGGTGGCCCCCCACCTTTTTAAATTAAAAAAGTTCCTTGAGACAACAAAAATGGAAACAGCATACCAGAATTTATGGGATGCAGCAAAAACTCTTCTAAAAGGGAAGTTCATTGCAATAAGTGCCTATGGTAAGAAACAAGAAAGTTCCCAAATAAACAACCTAAAATCTGTGCCTTAAAGAACTAAAAAAAGAACAGACTGAGCCTAAAGTTAGCAGAAGAAACTAAATAATAAAGATTTGAGTAGAAATAAATGAAATAGAGAAGAGAAAAACAATAGGAAAGATTAAACTACAGTCGGTTCTTTGAAAAGATAAACCAAATTGACAAACCCTTAGCTAGACAAACCAAGGAAAAAGAGAAAGGACTCCTATCAACAAAATTATAAATGAAAAAGGAGACATTACAACTGACACAACAGATATTCAAAGGATTATAAGAGGCTACTGTGAACAACTATATGCCAACAAACTGGACAGCCTGGAAGAAATGGAAAAATACTTAAAAACATACAACTTACTAAGACTGAATCAGGAAGAAATAGAAAATCTGAATAGTCCAATTACTAGTAAGGAGATTGAATTAGTAATAAAAAATCTCCCTGTGAAAAAAAGTGCAGGACCAGATGGCTTGATTGGTGACCAAACATTTGAAGAAGAATTAACACCAATCCTTTTCATACTCTTTCAAAAAATCAAAAAGGAGGAAGCTCTCCCAAATTCATTTTATAAGACCAGTATTATCCTGATACTAAGACCAGAAAAAAGACACTACTAGAAACAAAACAAAACAAAACTATAGGCTAATATCCCTGTTACATGCGGATATAAAAATTTTCGACAAAATACTAGCAAACCAAATTCAGCAGCACACTAAAATGATTGTTCACTGCGATCAAGTTGGATTTATTTCTGGAATGCAAGGATGGTTAATGTATGCAAAACAAATAATGTGATACATCATATTAATAGACTGAAAGAAAAGAATCAAATGATCATCTCAACAGATGCAGGAAGAAAGCTTTCAACCAAATTCAACATCCATTCATGATAAAAACTCAGAAAGTTAGATATAGAAGGAACATATCTTAACCTAATAAAGGCCATTGCTAACAAGGCCATAGCTTTACCACAACCATAGCTAACAAGCCCACAGCTAACATTATACTCAGTGGTGACAGAATGAAAGCTTTTCCTCTAAGTTCAGGAACAAGACAAGGGTTCTCACTCTTACCGCTTCTGTTCAACATTCTACTGGACATCCTAGCTAGACTAATAAGGCAAGAAAAAGAAATAATAAAAGATACCATAATTGTAAAGGAAGAAGTAACATTCTATTTGCAGATGACATGATTTTATTTATAGAAAATCCTAAAGACTCAACCAAAAAACTGTTAGATCTAATCAATGAATTCTGTAAAGTTGCAAGATACAAAACTCACATACAAAAATCTGGAGCATTTCTATACACTAACAGTGGAATTTCTGAAAAGAAAATAAAGAAATTGATCTCATTTCTATTATCATCCAAAGGCAATAAAATACTTAGGAATAAATTTAACGAAAGAGGTCAAAGATCTCTATAGTGAAAACTATAAGACACCGATGAAAGAAATTGAAGACACAAATAAATGGGAAGATATCCTGTGTCTGTGTATTAGAAGTATTCATACTGTTAAAATGTTAATACTACTGAAAGCCATCTATGTCTTCAGTGCAATCCTTATCAAGATTCCAATGACATTTTTTATAGAAGTATAAAAAACAGTCCTAAAATTTATATGGAATCAGAAAACACCCCAAATAGCCAAAGAAATCCTGAGGCAGAACAAAGCAGAGGTATCTCATTTCCTCATTTCATGCTATACTATAAAGCTATAATCATCAAAATTGTGTTGTACTACTATAAAAACAGACATGTAGACCAATGGGAAAAAAAATCAAGAGTCCAGAAATAAATCCAAACATACATAGTCAACTAATTGACAAGGGAGCCAAGAATACTCAAATGGAGAAAAGACAGTGTCTTCAATAAGTGGTGCTGGGATAATTAGATATTCAGACGTAAAAGAACAAAACTGGACCCATATCTTATATCACTCATGAAAATTAACTTGAAGTGGATTAAAAACTTAAATGTAAGATTTGAAACCAGGAAATTCCTAGAAGAAAACATAGAAATAAAGCTCCTTGACATGGGTCTAGGAAATGATTTTTTGAATATGATGCCTAAAACACAGCAGTAAAATAAAAAATAAACAAGTGGAACTACATCAAACTAAAAAGCTGCTTCAGAGCAAAGGAAACCATCAACAAAGTGAAAAGACAACTTATGGGATGGGGAAAAGTATTTGCCAACCATATATCTGATAAGTTAATGTCCAAAACATGAAGAACTTGTACACTTCAGTGGAAAAAAAAAACATACCCAGATAACCCGATTAAAAAATGGGCAAAAAGCCATGAGTAGACATTTCTCCAAAAAAGACATAAGAAAGGCCAATGGGTACATTGAAAAGATGTTCAACATCACCAGTCATTAGGGAAATGCACATTAAAGCCACAATATCTCACCTCATGTCTTTAAAATGGCCATCATCAAAAAGACAAGAGATGACAAATGCTGGTTTGGATGTGGAGAAAAGGGAACCTTTGTGCACTCTTGGTGGGATTGTAAATTGGTACAGTTAGTATGGAAAACAATATGGAGAATCCTCAAAAAATAAAAAGTAGAACTATCATGAAATACAGCAATTGCACTTCTGGGAATATATCCAAAGGTAACAAAAACACTAACCTGAAAAGTTGCACTCCTATGTTCATAGCAGCATTATTTACAGTAGACAAGACATGGAAACCATAAAACTAGAAAAATTTTATAAAAATAAAGTCCTCTTTATTAACTAGTAGGAAAGTAGTAAATCTGTTGGCTATAAATCTGTGCATGAATTTAGCATAATAATTAAAATCTGACCTTACTGTAGGTCACAAAAATTGTTTAATTTCTTCATTCGTCTGTGCATATTGAGAAAGAAAGTGGCCTATGGAAATGCTAGTGAGCTGGGATCTATCAAAGGAATTGTGTTATGTTTAAAGAACAAAGTTGGGGCACCTGGGTGGCTCAGGTGGTTGGGTGTCTGCCTTCAGCTTAGGTCATGGTCTGCAAGTCCTGGGATCAAGCCCAGCGTTGGGCTCCTGGTTCAGCAGGGAGGCTGCTTCTCCCTCTCTCTCTGCCTCTCCCCCTGCTCATGCTCTCTCTCTCTCTCCATCTCAAATGAATAAATAAAATCTTTAAAAAAATTAAAGAATAAAGTTAATTATGCTTTTGGTTTATCACTTTTTTTTGATGCTATAAAGGTTAACGTGATCGTGTTTTTTCTCTTCAGAAATCTTACATGTGAGAGAACCAAAGATTACGTAAGAGTTCCTGTTTGAAAAATTAAAAAAAGAAAAGCAGAAATGATGAAAGCAATATGGAATACTCTTGGAGCTATTGCTAATGCAGGTTCAGTGGGCACAGTGGTGGCCACACTTCAATTCTGGAATTTGGAGAGGTTATACTGGGAAACAAATTAGCCAATTTCTTTGCAGGTTGAGTTTGGAATTGGAATTGTGGTAGAAAATTCTCTGGGTTCTACTTTATGGCAAAGAGTACTCAATGTATTTCCACACAGTCCTAACTGTGCTCAAACATTCCAAGGTGCTACTTTATTATATTCTCTTCTTTTGTGCCGAATATTCTGGAGTATGTTAGGAAGGGAATTGTAGGGAGAACAATTGATCTGTGGGAGACAGATCAATTGAATATATGACACATTTCTCCTTTTCAGTTTTCAGAGGAATATGTTTGGATAAAGTGCTCTATAAAGTGATAAGACATTACCAATAAGATGTTGTGTTTTTGGGGCACCTGGCTGGCTCAGTCGGTTAAGCATCTACCTTCAGCTCAGGTCCTGATCTCAGGGTCCTGGCATTGAACCCCAGATCAGGCTCCCTGCTCAGTGGAGAGCCTGCTTCTCACTCTCCCTCTGACTCTCCCCCTGCTTGTGCTCATTTGATACCTCTCTCTCTGTCAAATAAATAAATAAGATTTTTAAAAAGAAAAAACAAACAAAAAGATGTTGCCTTGTTACCCATTTGGCCTAGATGACTCATACCCAAGTGTATGCTCTCAAGTCACAGGGCATGACCTTGCATAGAAGATACGACTTATATATATTTCGAATTAGCAGTGAAATATTGGCAAATAGCTTCTTTTTTTTTTTTTTGGTGTTGGGTTTTAAGCCATGACCAGAGAGACCTTGCAAAAATGGAAGGAAAGAGAAATCTTGGGCTCCGCAACATGCAAATCTTTCAAAGAGCACATGAATGATTTGCATGTAATGTACTTGGTTTCCTAGAGAAAAAATATATATGTATTTTCATTGATGGCGATACTGTTCTCGGAACAATCAACACAATGGTTACTGTTCCCCTTTTCACATTCAGGGGAGACCCATCGTAATCTGCCTCTGCCCCACTTTGTCTCCAGTATGGGAATCCTGGACCCATCTTTCTACACATATCTTGTCTGTGACAGCTCTAGGAAGTTCCACATTATATGCAAGTTCTTTGCGCCCCCTGAGATTATCTTGGTGAGTAGGGTGGGAATAAGAGGGTGGGGATATAAGAAGCCAGAAAAGCTTGTGGTAGAATTTCTTCATTTGTTAGAGCACCACAAAAACAAAATACCTGATAGAGTGGCTATATTTGGGAATTGTAGCAATGTGTAGGCAGGAAGTAATACTCTCTCAAAACATCAGGTGAAAGGAGGCAGGAAAATGAGGTGATTTGGAGGGTAACTACAGATTAAACTGTATTTATGTTTTAGCTTTTTCATTTCATACTTGTCTGACTTCCGGCAAGGTACTTACCTCCCTTATTCTTAGATTCTTTGTCTGTAAAATGGAAATAATATGGTACTTGCCTTTTAAAATTATTGAGAAGATGAAACAAGATAATGCGTCTAAAGGGCTTAGACAGTCCCCACCTCCATCAAGTATTGATCTTTAGTAAGATACTAGAAGCCTGCTTTAGACCACCCCTTATTTCTCTCTCTGTTGGAGAAAAGGTAGGTTTGTGAATGATACTGAATATGCGAACACAAAATCTCTTAACTGGTGCCAGGGGATATATTTTGGCACTTAGCTATTTTAAGAAATGGAAATTTTAGAATTGTTTCTGGACTGTCTTTTAAGATATTTCAGAAATTACATACATTTCCTGTTTTCTTAATTTGCGGTTGTTTTAATTATTGTTCAATTGTCTTTCAAACAAGATTTTTAAAAAACATGCAACCAATTACTTAGCCTATTCAGGTCTTTTAGAAATAGAGTTTAAATGAATAAATAAGACTATTCAAAATAAAATAGATGACTGTATCTTTACTGATAGTATTATATTTGATAATTTTAAAAAATTTAAAGGTATGTGTATTACTTATATATTATGTCCTTAGCAATGCGTTTTGGATGTTCATTCATTAAATACTGTGCTGTGCTTATAGTATTATTCAATCTTTATTTTTTACATATATCTTTTATTTTTTTAAAAGATTTTATTTATTTATTTGACAGAGACAGCCAGTGAGAGAGAGAGAGAGACAAGCAGGGGGAGTGGGAGAGGAAGAAGCAGGCTCCTAGCAGAGGAGCCTGATGTGGGGCTCGATCCCAGAACCCTGGGATCACGCCCTGAGTTGAAGGCAGACGCTTAACAACTGCGCCACCCAGCATCCCTATTTTTTACATATATCTTTAGAGGTCTTTTTTACTTAAGAAAAATCATTTTCCCTTCTGGTTTTCTTATGTACCTTTTCTCAAAGGTGTTTATTTGATTAACGTAGTCTTCCTAGTCAGATCATTTAGGGTTAAAGAAATCAGATTACTTTATATTGTTTAAGTAGTTCCACATGTATTTCTTATTACCAAGGTCTTGCCAAATTCAGTGATCTGTTAAAAGAAACACAGTTTGTACCTGGCAGAATAGGAGTTCTTAAGTTTTTGTCCTGACATTTCTGTCCTGATATCATAAAAAATTAGATTCTATAATGCTTAGGATGTATTTTAAATTTTTATATTCTCATTATAATATACCCGGCAAAATTATCTGATATATCACAAAAGCTTCTGATTTTATTTCTTTAGAATATCCCAAGGAATTCACGCTTTAAAAAAAATTCTTTTCTCATAAGCAAAGAAATTACCCTTTGTTTTGGTGTTTGTTCATTTGTTTGGTTATATGTTATTGTAGGGCAGGTTTTTAATAATGGAGGTATGTGATTGTGTCTGACAAGTAGTTTGCACTCATTTTTAGTTTTTTCTTTCTCTCGGAAGTGTAATATATTTTTTCTTTTTTTAGAAGTTTTTATTTTAATTCCAGCTAGTTAACACAGTGTTAAACATTAGTTTCAGGTGTACAATATAGTGATTCAACACTTCATATGTCTGGTGCTCATGATGACAAGTGCACTCCTTAATCCCCATCACCTGTCTAACCCATCCTCCACCTACCTCCTCTCTGGGAACCATCAGATTGTTTTCTATAATGAAGAATCTGTTTCTTTCTTTGACTGTCTCTCTTTCATTTTTTTCCTTTGCTTGTTTGTTTCTTAAATTCCACAGATGAGTGAAATCTTAAGGTAGTAATTTTGTTTAGCATGATATTCTCTGGCTCTATCCATGTCATTGCCAATGGCAAGATTTCATTCATTTTTATGGCTGAATAATTTTCCACATCTTTTTTATCCATTCATCAATTGATGCACACTTGGGCTGCTTCCATTTCTCGGCTGTTACAAATAACGCTGGTATAAACATAGGGGTGCATGTATCCTTTTGAATCAATATTTTTGTAGTTTTTGGGTAAATACCCACGAGTGCAATTGCTGGATCCTAAGGTGGTTCTGTTTCTAACTTTTGAGGCACCTCCACACTGTTTTCCATAGTGATTACACCAGTCTGCATTCCCATCGACAGTGCATAAGGATTCCTTTTTTTCCCTTATCCTCACCAATACCTGTTGTTTCTTGTGTTTTTGATTTTAGCCATTCTGATAGGTGTGCACTGATATCTCATTGTGGTTTTGATTTGCATTTCCCTGATGATGAGTGATGTTGAACATCTTTTCATGTATCTGTTGGCCTGCATGTCTTCTTTGGAGAAATGTCTATTCTTGTCTTCTGCCCATTTTTTAATTGGATTATTTGTTTTTTGGGTGCTGGGTTTTGTAAGTTCTTTATATGTTTTGGGTACTAGCCCTTTACTGGATATGTCAGAAAATGTAATATTAGTGTTAGTTTGTCCAAGAGTGACAAAAGACAAGAGGAACTAAAATCACACCTAGCTTAATGATTTTCAAATGGCTTGGGTATGTTAATGTTAGAGTGCATCTGAACATTTATTTCATTTCAGCTCCAGATAAAGGAAATTTTCAACTTAATTTTTGTGGGCCCTGCCCCTGGGCTCCCAGAAAAGCTAGACTTTAATATTTACCAAGGTCAGAATGACTCAGCAAAACCTCAAACATGGGTTCTATTTCTGCGTTGAGCACACTTTGTACAGTCTTCTTTGTTAAAAAACAAAAACAAACAAAAACAAAAACAAAAAGGAGCATTCCAAACATAAAGTTAAGAAAAACAAAAAACCTCTCTGGTTCTTTTAATAAGAATTAAAGTCATACAGCTTTGCACATACTAACAACCTAAGATAAAGTCTGTAACTTTTCTAGAATGTCCTTTGTCATGACGATTTGTTAACTCTTTATGTAAAGAACTTAGATAACCCCCCACTAAATATTCCCTCCCTGAAGCACTCTCTTCTTTGTGAAGACTAGCTATCCCAGGCAGCTGTTCTAACTTGGGCTCCAATAAAATCTTTTTCCTTCCTCTTTCAAATTTTAAAAACGGTTTGTTCATTTTGCATCAATACTCCAATGGATGTGGTCATGACTACTTCATATGTAATATCAATTGTTGTCATAATTTAGAACTTCTTTTTTTTCCCCTTTTAAGGAATTGACTTTTCTATAGGTAAACATTTCAATGTGATCTCATGGTGTGAATGCGAAGTTTTATTACAGAGAAGCTAGTGCCGAGGATGTGATCCTTTTGTAGGGTAATCTGCTGTCTGGGTACTTTTCTGGGTTTTTATATATGTGCCTTAAAAATAAAACAATGAAAATCCAAAGAATAAATATTAACTAATATGACCATCTTTTGTTTTTTTGCTGGCAAATACCAGTTCCATGGCATTTTACACTCCCTCCTCCCCCTTTTTTTTGGCTCTAAAACTCTTAATTTGGATTTTTGTAGAGATGTTGGAAGTTTGGGCAATGATATTTGAACTCAAACATCACACAAATACATTGTTAGGATTTTTTGAGACTAAATTATCTCAAGTGACTTTCTGTGTTGTCTAACTTCACTGTAATTGCTCAGTTCTGTTGCTTTGGAAAGACTATTTCTGGTCATATTTGTTCACATTTCTTGGCTCATCTTAGAACAACACGGGCCAGTATATTTTCCAAAGGCCTATCTTGATGTAGGTAGAATATACTCTGTATATATGGCTATAGTTCATTCAAACAAAACATAAGAAGTAGTTTCCATATATCATACCTCTTCTGTTGTGGTGCTGATTCATATAGAGAATATGTTTCTGTCTCCCCCACCTCTCTCTCTGTCTCTCTCTCTCTCTATATATAAATATATATGTTTTAAAAGTTGTACTTTTAAGATTTTATTTATTCATTTGAGAGAGAGAGAGCATGAGCTGGACGTGGGAGGCAGAGGGAAAGGCACAAGCAGACACCCCACTGAGCAGGGACCCATCGTGGGGCTCCATTCCAGGGCTGTGGGATCACGACCTGAGCCAAAAGCAGACGCTTAACTGACTGAGCCACCCAAGAGCCCCTGTTTCTGTCTATATTATCAGTTTAGTAAAAGAACAGCATACTCATTCTTCTCATTTTGAGACAAATACAAAGACATTTGTCAACATTCCAGGGTAGAATGGGATGGGTAGGGGATACTCAGAATAACAAACATGACTTTGTGTTTTCTTGACTCATTCTTGAGTGCCAATTTTACTCCAGATTGGAGAACCCATTACTTTTATTTTAAAACAAGTATGTGTACAATAAGGTAAGGTCCAAAATTCATATGAGATTTAATGCTAAAGTGTTGAGATATTAAGAAAATGTTAATCAGATGATAGACTGCTTTGGGTTATATTCAGAGGCCACCAGGAATTTAAATTCACTTTCCCTGGTGAGAAAGTTTGAGACCAAATGTCTTCCTGAATGAATTCAGGGATTTTTGGGAAGCCCCTTATCCTTTGCCACAAATCTTTTCTTACCCACTAAATAGTGGTAGTTCTTTTGCATAATGCTTTGATACATCTTGAGATGTAAATACCTCTGGGAAAGGTAATGATTCAAGCCATCAGCATTATATAACTTTCAGTGTCTGAAGGATATCAGAACTGTTTTTGGGGCGTGTGGGTGGCTTAGCCATTAAGTGTCTGCCTTTGGCTCAGGTCATGATCCCAGGGTCCTGGGATCGAGCCACATTCGGGCTCCCTGCTGGGCGGGAAGCCTGCTTCTCCCTCTCACATTCCCCTTGCTTATGTTCCCTCTCTTGCTTTCACTCTGTCAAATAAATAAATTAAAAAAACCCTGTTTTTGATGTGGGGAGAGGGGTAGGAACTAGCTACTCTCCCTCTCGCCCTCTCTCTCTCTATCTAGATATAGATATATATTTTTTTGACCAAGGATTAACCCTAAGAAAAAGCTTTACATCATTATGTTATCATAGGAACATAAATAATTATCTTAGAGTTATTTCTTTAACCTCATACTGTGGTATATGATTTGCCTTTTAGTGTATTTAGCTTTATTAGGATTATGCTCTGTTTTAAAATTCTGTTAATCATACTATGCTGTAGAAAAAGATTCTAATTCCATTATGAAAGCATTGTGTTAAGTTCACAAACAATTGCCCAAACCTTTAACCCCCAAACACTTACCATCTGCAAAATATAATTTCTTTCATTCCTAAATTTGTATAGGTTTGTACTTTATAATTTCATTACAGAGTTGTTTATGTTATGGTTTCTTATTTCTTCTCTGATAGAGTCTACCATTACCTATCATATTTAGTATCAGTAGTTAAAATTGTTTTACCCTGTTTTTTTTCTTAGTTTTCCATATACTTATTAGTAAAATTAATAAATTGTAAAATTAAGCCTATTCCTATCTGTAATACATAATTCAAGTGGTTGAAATCATACCCTTTTGGCTTATTGTAGTTATTTGCATTTAATTTCTTTCACCTGTTTTTACTCCTCTACTTCCTGCTAATCTACAGGTGCCATAAACACTACACGGCTGGGTGACTTTGATGGTCTTGGAGAGAAAAATTACCAGTGGTCTGTTATCTGGGGGCAGGAAAGACATTGTATTGCTCTGTGCTTCACAATCTCCACATACAAAATTGAGATAGCAATAACTTGTTTTGAATCTAATTCAGTTGTAGAATGAGAATGAACATATATATAAAGTCGCAGTATTGCAAAATTCCAAGATATATTATTGCTTAATCATTTATCTATAAAGTTCTTTTCACTTCCTGATGCTGAGGATTAAGAGAATAATGTCTTTAGGCACTCAGTTTAAAATTACTCTTATTCTTGAAAATACCAAAATTAATATGGGTTAATCTGGAATTTATAAATTTTAACGTTGCTTTACAAATTTATTATAGAAAGTGACAATCCTGAGATTTGTGAAAGAAGTGCAATGGGATATGTATTATTCTTTTTTTTTTTTTTAAAGATTTTATTTATTTATTTGAGAGAGAGAGAGAGAGAGCCAGCGAGAGAGGGAACACAAGCAGGGGGAGTGGGAGAGGAAGAAGCAGGCTCATAGCGGAGGAGCCTGATGTGGGGCTCGATCCCATAACACTGGGATCATGCCCTGAGCTGAAGGCAGACGCTTAACCGCTGTGCCACCCAGGCGCCCCGGGATATGTATTATTCTTATTTAATTAAGAAAACTGAACAAATCTCTGAATGGTTCCTACATCTGTGTTGTTGTTTCTGACCTAGACTGTCTACTGATTCTCGTTTGTGTACTCAGGAATGTTATTCTCATCTAAACCTTTCATAGTGTCTTTTATTGTGAGTCCTTGGAGATAGAGCACTTACAGTATTTTTTAACTTTTGTTTTTATTTGCATTTACCTATGCTTTTCTTCTGCTGACCATTTTAATGATTTTTGCCATTGATTAGAAGCCACTATTGTTGGGGCACCTCTGTTAGTTAAGCATTCAACTCTTGATTTCACTCACATGGTTGTGAGATTGAGCTCTGCATCAGGCTCCACACTCAGTGGGGAGTCTGCTTGAGGTTCTCTCTCTCTCTCTCTCTTTACCCCTCCCCCACAAATAAAAATAAATCTTTCAAAATAAATAAGTAAATCTTTAAAAAAGGCAGTATTGTCTTCAGGTGAACTGTTGAATTTTTATTCTTTTTTTTTTTTTTTAAAGATTTTATTTATTTATTTGACAGGGATAGAGACAGCCAGCGAGAGAGGGAACATAAGCAGGGGGAGTGGGAGAGGAAGAAGCAGGCTCACAGCAAAGGAGCCTGATGTGGGGCTCGATCCCATAACGCCGGGATCACGCCCTGAGCCGAAGGCAGACGCTTAACCACTGTGCCACCCAGGCGCCCCTGAATTTTTATTCTAATTCAATTTAAGAGTTGTTATGATTTAGGCTCTGGATAAGTTTGTCTTCTTGGCACAAATTCCCAATATAGAATGTATCATAAGAACTTTATTTCTGATGCTGGGAAAAATTTCTCTGCAGTTCAGATTGGTATGCATTTTATTTAGGCTGGACTTTTTTGTTTGTGTTTGTTATTTTGACTATTTCTCATGTATCCATTAAAACAACATTGTTTAGAACTTATGGATGTATACACATGGATATGTTTAAATGTATGTTTAAAGTATAATTTTAACTGCTGATACTTCTTCATGTTGAATAATAGGAACTAGCAAGAGTCACATATTATGATAGTGTGAGAGGTACATATTCTTTCTGCTTGCAGGGACTGGGAGGAGCTAATATAACAGCTCTAAACTGCTACTTCCGAAAACCTCAACAGAAATAAGGTGCTCAACTTTTAAATCTAAGCATAATAATTTTTAATGAATAACTTAGACCCCTACATTTCATTCACATGTACATGGCATTAAGTAGTTACTTTTCCTCGGAGGATTACTATAAAAATATCTAAAAGTTTGCGGAGATATGAACCGCATTTGAGAGCTTTTAAAAAACACCCAGAGTACTTTTTTTTCCCACACTGCAGCATTTTACTAAGGAATATTTAGATGAGAATTTTGAAAAGTAAAAAAAAATGTAAAACCTTCAAATAAAGAATCCCTCCAGGTTTTCCTTCTGATCCTGGAAGGGAGCTGAAAATTGCTGTGCAGTTTAATATAGAGGTGTGCCTCAGCTGTTGAATGCAAGGAAGGCACTTAACTTTTTCATTTTGATTTTTGTGATATGGTCCTCTTATGTTCTTTGAAATCTGAGTTCTAGTAACTGTGACAAAGGGTCTTAAACCTATAGCATTTTTGTGGTCACTTTAGTCTCTCCCAAATCTCCAGTGTAGTAACCATAGTCTCATTCATCTCCAGATAATGCATTAATTATAAGCATTTCAGACACAACCCAGACCTTTACATCAGGCCTAGGAGATCATTGGAATAAAGGAGAGGGAGGTAGAAATGACCTTATGTTGCAGGTGGATTCTTTCTGACAAATAATTTTAATTTTTCTTGATCCCTGCTATAGTTTTTGTTGCTGGGAATCATAATACTCTATTAAATGCCTAGAATTCATTGTGGACCTTAGAAGTACAGTCCTGCCGCAAATTTTCATTTCTGCTTATTTCTGAGGAAATAATTTGGAACTGTTTTTATGCTGTTCTCAACTCTGTGGGAAAAATGTAGTTGCTTTGGGGTTTCTGTATTAGAGTCCATGTCTTTTTGTTTTTGTAACCGTGTTCTTCTGACATTTTTCAATGAACTGAAACATTTCTGTATCATATTGTCATGATTTGACTCATAATCATTTGCTCATCATTAATTAGGAAGGCAATTTATGGAAATACACTCTTCTGACAGAAGAAACACATAGCTTTGGTACGGGTAATTTTCAACACTTGAGTATTTGCAGATTCTATTCAAAATTTCAACCAAAACTTCTAGGAAAAAAAGATTCTAGGAAAAAAATTCTAGGAAAAAATATGCTTTTCCAACCAATTGTTAATATAGCAGAAAGAAACTTCAAGGAATCATGGGATTCTTCCTGTAAAGGGAGAAAATTATCTGAACAAATGAATTATTTGACTCCAGCCTGTTTTCCTGTTCAAATTTGAAAGAAAATTATGTGGATTAAAAAAAAAAAAGATGTACAGAAAATGGAACTGTTTGACAAGGCCACTATAAGACAAAACTATGAATTAGGAATTTTTATTTTATTTGCAATATCTCTATCTGTCCTTATATGCTTTTTCCTTCTTGGCAATATATTCCTTTTCCAATTATCTTCTAGACAAATTCATGCCACGGTTTTACCTTCTTTCTAATTTGTCTCTCTTCCTTCAAAATTTACCTGTATATATCTCTTTGCTTCTCAGTCAGTAAAAATAATACAAGGTTTTATCAGCAGATAATGGCTTAATGTAATAACTCTATTGATAACTTTACACTTTCTGAGGACTTCTAGAGATAAGCATTCTAAAAATTAATTCAGAGAATTAAAAGGTGATGGTGGAATTAGAAGTACCAAGGACTATGTATTTTTGTCCTGACAGAATTTTTATAAGCATCTTTCAAATTACATCTTCTTACTTTTGTATGATAACTATTCTGCTAATATTAAGCACATTGAACTCATATAACAGAAATGGTTCACTTGTTATTTGAAAATGAAATTCATTAATTATTAGAGTGGTTTACATTCTAAAGGTAGTTTTGTATGCATTTTCTCAGGTGATTATCTCAATAACCATATGAGGAAGAACACATATTTTCACCTTTGTATGAATGAGAGAATTGAAGCCTTAGAGAAGTTAATAGATTTGCTCAAGGTGGCCAACCACTGTATGGTAAAAATAGGAAGAGGAGCAAAGTCTTTGGCTTCTTGGACAGGTAATCGTTCCATCATTATTAGTTAAAAGATGCAAGTTATTGAAATTCAGTGTAATATCTCCCCTTTACTCAGTAAGTATATATTAAGCACCTGTAATATGTTTTGATCCATGGGAGGTATACACAGGTACAAACATGATTTTGCTCAGAAGGAGATCCAGTCCTGGATGGGAAGGTTAAAGCATCCAAACAGATTACTGCGATGCAAAGTAGGAAGTTGAAGGTGCAACAACTGAGGGAGAGAAAGTGCTGAATGACTCTAGAAAATTCTGTAGCTTGGAAGGGAATGTTATAGTCTTCATGCTGGGATGTGCACCTAGACATGGCTTTGTAGGATATCTACAATAGAGGCACATAGAGATAAAAGCGGAAGAGAGTATGCAAAAGCAAAGGGAAGACCGAGAACAAAGATACAGAGAAGGAAAAGGATATAGGATATAGAGCATATCTGCGTTTTGCTTACTTCACATCAATAGCCTTTTTTCTGTTAACACTACCCTGGCAATTATTCATGTGTTTTGAGGGAGAATCATGGAGAATCACAGAGGAGCACAGTGCTCAGGTTTGGCCAGTCGGAGTTACAGTGGTCCAGGGTTATGTTCCAGGCTATATTTTCAAATATGTTTGCTTAGTAAACAGCTGTGGGAAGAGAGAGAGAGATACGGATCCTGAGTAAAGGAAAAGAATGTTTACTGCCCATTATAAAATGTTCAAGTTCCTTAAGCTCAAGGTTCCTCTCCTGTAACACAACGTAATGCCTGTGGAGGCATCTTCTTGAGTGAGCTTGTCTGTGTCGGTCCTGTGGGATCTGGGGGCAGGGCAGATTGACAGCAATATCCTGATGTTGATGCCGATGGCTGTGCCATGAGTAATCGAGTCCCTTGTCTTTGGTTCAGGAGTCTCATGTCTTTTGTCAGTATCGGGTACCTGAGGCAGGTTAACTTGTTAGCTTATAAGCAGGATAAAACTTCAGACCCTTATTTTCTGATGTTTTCCAGATAAATAACCATCATAGAGATTTTTAGAAAGATGTATATTATAGAGAGGGGTTTGTCACAATATATTTTTTTAAGGTCTGGAAATTAAATTGAGCCTGAGTCCAGATGTTGCTATACTTTTCAGTTACATGAGCCAAACCATTTCCTTTCTTGCTTAAGCTTTCTTAATTTCCTGCCACTTGCGACCAAAGAATCCTGATTAATCTTGTTATATGAGAACCATCAAATAGTTTATTTTATCTGAAAATGTATGATGTGGGAATGGGATTACATGAAAGATGAGATTGAAAATGGACTTCTAGAATAGCTGTGGATTTGACTTGGAAAGAATTGAAAGAATGGGATCTTCCCATTAGATTGAAATTTTTTGCGTACACTTAATTCTTGAATACTAAAAATCCCCCCAAAACCAAAAAACAAAACTTGTTCCAGTGTGTTCTATGTACATACTCAAGTAGTGAAAAAGATTATGTAGCCTTTAATTATTATTAACTTTGAGAAGACAAGGAATTTACCCAGAAGCAAATTCAAGTCTGGTGACTTACCTGAAGCTCTACAGAGGCCTGAGAGAAAAGCGTGTTTTCTGTGATTGCCTTTAGAGACTCTGCGTCTTTTTTGGCATATTTCACTTGAAAGTATGTCATCAGGCTAATAAATAAAAAATAAAAATGCACATTAATTACATATAATAAGAGAATGTTTTGATATATACATTTTAAGTAAAAGGATAGTCTTTAAAGATTTTTTAAAATTTATTTATTTATTTTAGAGAGTGTGAGTGAGTGAGCTGGGGGTATGGGCAGGGGGGAGCCAGTGGAGGAGGGAAAGAAGCCAAGGAGATCCTATGCCAAGTGCAGTGCCCTACATGGGGCTCGATTTCATGACCCTGAGATCACCACCTAGACCAAAACCGAGTCCGATGCTTAACCGACTGAGCCATCTAGGCGTCCCAAAACGATCATCTTTAAACTCAAGGGTTTCATATTTTTAAGTATGGGACAAGATATATGTGACATTATGAAAGAAGGATTAATTTAGTATAATTTTACCAGCATTTTAACTGGAACCCTGGGTAAGACATAAGTTTTCTTAGTCTTAGATTTCTTATGTGTAAAATGGGATAATTAATCCTATCTTCACAGAGTGGCTGAGGATTAAGTGAACTATACTATTTGTGAATGTGTTTAGCAAGTACTTGGAAGAAATATAGGAGGTACTTTATCATACTTCTTTTCCTTTCTTTTTATGAGGTGCAAATATAAGAGGTGTTTTTTGAAGTGCTCAAAATAAGAAGAGGTGGTTTTAAAAGAATAAATGCTTATCTTTTTAGAATAAGTTCTGAAATTCTTCAGATAAATTCATCTGAAAGATTAATACATGACAGATGAAAAATAAAAGTGGTGGGGGCTTCCTTGCCTTCCCAAATATTGAAACATAGTAAAGAATAAAAATAAAAGAGTATAATATGCATATAAGAATCAATAGATTAGTGGAATAGATTAGATCATCTTAAAACAAAATGCAAGTATGTAAATTAATTTATAAAATGAGGGGCGCCTGGGTGGCACAGTGGTTAAGCGTCTGCCTTCGGCTCAGGGCGTGATCCCGGCGTTATGGGATCGAGCCCCACATCAGGCTCCTCTGCTATGAGCCTGCTTCTTCCTCTCCCACTCCCCCTGCTTGTGTTCCCTCTCTTGCTGGCTGTCTCTATCTCTGTCAAATAAATAAATAAAATATTAAAAAAAAATAAAATGAAACAGATAAGAAAGAGATTTAATTCAACAAATGTTAAAAGAATTGGCCCCTTGGGGGGAAATCATTATATCGTTTACTAACATAATTTTCATTTGGATCTAGGAAAAAACCTCTTAAAATGGCAAGGGATTTTTTCAAGCATAAAAGCAATGGAAAAAACCATAAAAGTAAATATTTAGTACTTTGACCACATTTTTTATACATAATACTTATGTATGTCAAAATATAAATAAAAAGCAAATAATGAACGGGGAAAATATTTACAATAAATATGAAAAAAAGTAGAATTATTGCAAATGATTGAAAAATCACCAGCCAGTGGAAAAATGAACAAAGTTCATGTACAGCTGGGTAACAGAGAAAGAAAAACAAAGGGCCTAGTAACATGGAAAAAAATTCAGCTTTACTAGTAATCAATCATAGTAAAGTGAGATTACCTTCATTATTACTGGAAATTTTAAAGAGATCTGGATTGCTGATAGGTGTGTAAACTGATACAAATGTTCTGTAAGGAAATTTGTTAATATGCATTAAGAAACTTAAAAATTCACATCTATTACTTCCCTGATCCTAACGCTACATCTAAATCTAATTCTGTCGGTAGCCATTACTACAACATCCAGATCTACTTGTAGCCCACTGTTCAAATAAAATAATCATAATTCTCACTCGATTTACCTGTGTCTGTTATAGCATGGTTTATAAGAGAAAAGTGGGCAATGACAAGAGTATAAAAATAATGAAATGATTAAGTATTATGCCACCATTGAAAACTCTTATGTAAAAATTTTATACCACCATTGACAACTCAGATTTCAGGAATCATCTGGGGAAATGTTCATGATATAATATTAAATAAAATACAAAAGCAAAAGTAACACAGAGAAGTACACATTCTGGTGCCTATTATGACCCCCCATTCTAAAAATGCATTTAAAAGAGAAGGAAAGAAATAGCACCAAAAATGAGATCATGCTTATTTCACAATGGTAATATTATAGGTGTTTTTAATTTTATATTTTATACTTCTGTGTGTTTTCCAAGTCTTTTTTTTTTATACAATGCAGCGTGTTTCTATAAGTAGAAAAATAATCAATGTTTTAAAAATAAAGTCCTCAAATAAAAAATAAACATTATTCTCCTGGATCAAATCAGCCCTACTATAAAATTTTATACTACTCAAATTTCAGAGCACCTAATATGGTAAGAAAAATTAATTTGATTTTATGGTACAAAGGTTCAGAAATGAGATGCACACTACATACTTGTGATATGAATATTTCTAATACTGGAGCCACCAACGGAGAGTACACTATTTTGCATATTTTAGCTCTTTTCTCCTAGCATTACGTGACCTTATGCTTGATTTACATAATTTAAATGACTCCTTTGAGTGGCGTGTAGTTGCATAATTATTCTTTTAATTACTGTTATTAACCTGTTTGTGTAATAGCAGATAATTTGAATAGATCATTTTCATCTTTAAATTTTTACAGTTTCATATGCAATATAGATAGACTATATCAAAATGACAAGATCATGTGAATAGACATAAAGAGAACTGAGAAAGATCTTTAGGATCATAGATTTGTCTTTTTCCTGAAAAGCACGGAGAAGAATCTACATTATTTTTCTAAAAAAAATTTTTTAAGTATCTGTTATATCATGTATAATTGTGGCAAACCATCTGCAACAAAAAAATAGAATATATATTAAATTGTGTTGAATAATATAAATTTTTTATTTTTTCTAAAAAAGTTTTTTTAAATGAATGTGAAAAGAAAATCATATATTGATTAAGCACGTATGGTTGATTCTAGATAACTGCATAAAAATCCTGTCCAAAGCCAGATGAATTTCGATGCTATTTTCATTTTCTAGAGTTCTTTAAAAGCAAACTAATATGTTGTAAGAATCTTTAAAATCTAAATTACCTAACAACCTTTTCCACTCTTAGATTTAATAATACAAATAATAAAGCTCTTACCATTATAGGGCATGTCAGATCCTTTAAATTTCCTTATTTATCTTCCAAATAGTCTAGGCACAAGGATTGTGGAGGTGAAGCAGATGTCTGATACCCCATGAGGCACAGAACATGGTTCTGTAACTTGGGATCGAAAGGGACTGGACAGCTAAAGCTGGGATGTTACAGCTGTCACCTCTTATAATTAACCAACATTTCTTTCAGTTTTCCTGCACTTTGTCATAAGGAAGCATCTGATCTGCCATAATTGAAGTCAGTTTTGTTTTCTTTGTGCATATGTTTGTCAGGTGTTGTGAAGACAATCAGGAGATAGAAGGCCCTTTTGTAAAGAGCTTTCACTTCCGGTGGGGGAGGCCGGCCATTGTGTATGTCTCTTGCTCCCAAATAACAACAGTACAAAGTTGTGTGCTTTTGAGCCTCAAAATGTATCATTGGGACAATAGAGTGTCCCAAAGGACAAGTTACAAGATGCTACATTCAGAAGGCTAAGAGCAAATTGAGGGGTTTTTGTTAAGGTGGAAGGGCTAGAGTTTGCCAGGACCAATGAGCATTCAGAATCAAGATACAGAAGTGATTACAAACTTAGAATCAATTATACTGAACAGTAAAATTACCCACTTGAGCGAGAAAATCTTTCTAGAAGTATTCCTTTCGCTCTCACTTCCTAATTCCAATAAGTTATCAAATCTGTCAGTTCTACCTCTCTAACATCTCTCCCATTTGTACCCCTACACCTGCCATCATTGCTGCCTTAATTTGCTACCAGATTAACTCTCAGTTCAGCTATTGGAATAGTCTTCGAACTGCTTTCCTTGCTTACTGTCATAGAGCCCCATAAACCCATCCTATATTCTGCTGTCAGTATGATCATTCTGAGGTGCCAATTATGACCATGTTAATCCCTTGGTTAAAATTCTGATCTCTTCATGTTAGCTGTAAGGTTGAAGTATATGAAATTTCTGATATTGAACTGGTTTTGACTTACAAAAAAAGCAATTTAATAATGTAACTGCTTAAAACCTGTATCAGAAGATTTGGGGCTACCAGTAACAGAATATCCAACTAAAATGGCTTAAAAATAAAAACATTAATTATCTTGTACAAGGATACTTACATTACCTTCAAGGTTGTGTTATATACTCTCTTTTTTCAAGAATTTTTCCTTTTCCTTTTTCCAGGTAGAATTGACCAATAAATATCCTTCCTAAAAATATACTTACTATTATGGATGATTATTCAATTTGATCATAACTTTTAGTGTCTTCCTCTCCTAATAATCACAAGCTCTTTGGAGGAATTGGCATGTCTTACTTATCTCTCTATTTCCAGAGTTTTGCACAGTGTGTTGTGTGTTGAGAGAATAAATGACTAGGTAGTTGAACAAATAATTGAATAAATACCACGTGATCAGATTTTATACCATAGTTGTATAGATATAATACAAATGTCCCCATTACTTGCCCTGCACCATGGGTCGCATAGTGGAAAATTTTAGAACAGCACTTTCTTTTCTCAGATTGCTCCAAATGAATAGTGATAAATGAGATTGTTGTCGAAACAACTATCTTCTTGTTTTCAGGTTTGATGATAATAAGTACAAATTAATATCGTCATGATATTGATTGTGTTACTTGCCTCCCAGAAGCAAACAGTGCAAATCAGTAGCCTTCACAAAAAACATATTCTACTATCCCACATAAATATTGTAACCATATAAATTTATAATTATACTCTCAAACAATGTGGTTTAAAGTGAACTTGGATTTTTTTAGTGCTAAAGTTTAGCAACATATTTACTAATGTTTCCAGAAATTACTTACTAAAATTTTTAAAATTTTTTAAAAGATTAATTAAGTAATTTCTACACCCAACTCAGGGCTTGAACTCATGACCCCAAGATCAAGAGTCACATGCTTTTCTGACTGTGCCAGCCAGGTACCCCCAGAAAGAATTTTTGAAGTTGCTAGCTATATTGCCTGCAATATTTGTTAGTAAAAAAGCAAGACTTGGGGCACTTGGGAACTCAGTCGGTTAAGTGGCTGCCTTCAGCTCAGGTCATGATCCCAAGGTCCTGGGATTGAGCCCCATATTGGGCTCTCTGCTCAGCGGAGAGCCTGCTCCCCCCTCTCCCTCTGCCTGCTGCTCTGCCTACTTGTGCTCTCCCCCTTCTTCTCTGTCAAATAAATAAATAAAATCTTAAAAAAAAAAAGCAAGGCTTGTTCATTCAAAGATTCTTGCCTAAAGACATTCAAATACTGCATGTTATAAGAAAATTAAGTGATTTATATCATTATATTTTAAATATTATATTTAAAGCCTTATGTGATAGAGTAAAACAATAATGAATAGATTGAGAGTATATGTTAAATATCAAATAAAATAGTCCTATAGATTATCAACTAGAGGTCATAAAGTTATATAATGTATTTGATTTCCATAAAATATTTTATAGTAATGCCAAATTATCTTTTGTTTTTCCAGATTAATAAAATAACGTGTCTGTCAAAATCGAGATTATTTGTACAGTCCTAAGCATCATATAAAATATCATAGAAAACATCTAAACAGTAGTCCCCCCTTATCTGCGTGAAATATGTTACAAGACACCTAGTGGATGTCTAAAACCATAGATTGTATCAAACCCCTTATGTTTTTTCCTGTAATACATACTTATGATAAAGCCTAATTTATAAATTAGCCACAGTAAGAGATTAACAATAATAAAATAGGATAATTATAATGATCTTCTGTAATAACAGCTTTATGAATGTGGTCTCTCTCTCAAAATATCTAACTATACTGTACTCACCCTTTTTGTGATGATGTGAGATGATGAAATACTTACATAATGAGATGAGGTGAGGTGACTGATGTAGGCATGTGGCCTAGTGTTAGGGTACTAATGACCTCCTGAGGACAGTCAGAAGGAGGGTCATCTGCTTCTAGACCATCATTGATTGCGGGTAGCTGAAACCGTGTAGAGCAAAACCATGGGTAAGGGGAGACTACTGTTTAGATCACCAAGAGATTTTGCTGAGGTTGTCATAGCTTGTACTCAAAAGAAAATTCTCTATTTGGAATTGCATATAATAAATTTATGATTCTTAGAATTGATTGCCATTTCTAACACTCGGGGAAGTATGGTGGAGTCAGAGCTGTCTGGCCTTACTTATCTCTCCAACTCCTTTGAGATTCATAGCTTTTTTTTTTTCCTCCAGTTGAGAATTTTTCAGAGGGGAGCACTGAAAAGAATATAACCAAGACTTGCATTATGTAATAGAACACCCAGTTAGAAATTTTATGTGGGCTACAAAAAAAAACATTAAATCTGAGTACAAAAACTTAACACAGGATGAGCAGTATGTTCCAAGGTGACTTGTCATCAGAAGATGGAAGAGCCTGTGCATGTGCGTGCAGGTCCATGTGATAAGCGAGAGCACCGATCTGCAACCTCACTGTAAAAGATGGCCCAACAGTTAAGTACCCAGTTTCTATGTCTTACTGATGATTTTATTTTCAGATACTTTAGGTAAATTCAGTCCTCTCAGTATGGCAAATTGGAGAAACCACTCTGGTTTCAGGTGACACCATGACCTGGGAGGTATCTATGAGAGGAGAAAGATTCACAGATACTTGCTGGAATTATACAAACTAGCAATTTTACATAATAAGCAATATCGCTGTGGATCTCTGACCCCTTTCCCCTGTACCATTTGGATCAGGAATCAGTAGAGGGAATGTGAAGCTAGACTAAGGAAGGACTAAAACCAGAATCTCTCCGGAATTAAAAGTCATGAGGGGATGGAGGTCTGCTGCCCCATCAGGACTAGGGAATATGGACATATCATATGCCATAAGATGTATGAACTTAGAAGGTAGATCAGAGACAGCATTAGGCAGACATGTGGAACACACAGGAGTCTCTTTGAGCAAGTCTGGATTCACGTCTAAGATTCATGTTGTCAACCCAGGTGGAGAAAGAGGCTCTAGGCAGCAACAAGTCATAAAACTGATGCAGAGAGAGATTGGAGCCAAAATTAGAACGAGATCAGCCATAGGATGGCTTCATGGAGAATGATCTTGCCAGCTGGGGCCTCTTTTTCCTCCTAAGCCTAAACAGAATTAGTCCCAGTGTGGCCTCCTGCTGAACCCATAGGTGGGAAAACCAGAGGAATGCAGAGGCTGGTCCTTTTAGTTACAGTTAGTTTCCGAGGCGATGTCACCTGGCTGATTGCCAGGTAACCCCCCACGTCACCCCCATGTCTGAATTTCTATATCTGCTCCAATCAGAATCTCTGGCTGTGTCCCCTTTCTCCCCTTACTGCACCCTCACCCCCAAACGCATTTTCCGGGATTTCTCACTACAGCTTTATGAGAATGCTTCTAGAATTTTTATGGAAATGGATAGGAATTTCCTTTTCTCCTGGACAAGAAAATGTTAACCCTGTTCTGCAGTCAGCAATCTCTCTGTCCACATCTCACCTCCGAATGACTCTAACTCACCTTCTCACAGCTTTATACCACGAGACTGATTAGGCTAACTATGTCCATTTTGCTATTTGATACCCATGCCTCCTTGCTTTCCAGATAATCTGCCATTTCTCTTCTTCCTCTACAAGTATTCTTGACGTGAGTTCTATGAACACATGAAATTTGGATGATCTTTTAATCTCTTGAAATTATAATTAAAATTTTGGATATGTTTCCGAATGTGAATTTTTCTGAAGAGAGTCCTTGATTTTCATTGGATTTTCAGTGGGGTTGGTGACATAAAATAGTTAAGAACCATTAATTTTTGACAGTTTTATTCATCGGCTTCCTGTAATTCCCTTTGTAATAGAACAACAGTATCACTACTACAATCATTAATGAAATATGTACAGCACTTTGCAACTTACAATATTCTTTAAAATATTCTTTTGTGTCCATACTTCCATTTGAAACTCATGACTTTCCACAAGGGAGGACAGGTCTTATTATATCCATTTTATAGATGAGGAAGATCAGAGTCAGTAAGAAACATTCAGCTAAGTATGTGACAGAACTTGGGCCGGTGCCCAACTATCTTGACTCTTGGCCTGAAAGCAAAGAGATGGTTCTTTGCATGGCCAAACCATTTAGTGTCTACTTGGGACTTTTCTTCCTTTGGGCTGCATTTTTTCCCTCTATAATGCTGCCCTTGATACCATAGAATAAGGTTGGTTTACATTTTATCCAGATTTCTTCTATTTCCAAATGGACAGCTACATAATGTGATTTCTCCACAGTGCCTTGAATATCCTCCAGTATATTTAGAAGCAAAATGATTCACTGATTTAAAACATAAGACCGGAATCAGTAGTTCAAGAAACTAAATGTGTCTCTGGTTTAGATTTGCTGAGTTACCTTAGGCAAAACATTTAACCTTTCTTTCTCAATTAATCTGTGAAATGGAGTTAAAATATTATCTTATGTCAGTAAAGTAACAGTTAATAATTCATTGAACACTGAGAGATTTACACATGCTATGTAAATAAAAATGTTTCTGATGCTATTTTGAGCAGGTCAGTGTTTCCTGGGCTAAATTAATAAAAAAAAAAAGTCTTGTGAGTACAAGATTGAATGTGTAATTCATTTCCTGATTAGACTGTTTATAAAAGAAATACACATTTTTCTGCATTTCTTGTTGATTATTTCTCCCACTAAATTTACTGTCTCATCAAAGCAGTGTTTGTTCATTTGTAGAATCATTTAGCATATATTGGACTATGGGGACCTGAGATGGAACTTTTCCCATTTAAGAAAATAGCCACTCTGTATTTAGATTCCTGTAGGGGACACTTTAGGAGACTGATGTTGTTATATCATGCTTACAAATACCTCATCTGGGTTTGGAGTCGCTGATATATCTGCTCATTCAACATAGCAGCACTTAGCAATTCAACAAGATGTAAGTTGGCTAATAAACAAAGCCAGTATTCTCTGGGGGTTTGAACAACACTTCCTGTGTTTGACTCTGGTTGCCCTGAAGTTGTTTTAAGCCCAGCCGTGCTGATGATGTTTCCCCTGGTGCACTGAACAGCTCATGCAATGTCAAAGGGCATTGACCTTTTCACTTGTAGAACAAAAAAGACTGGAAACAAATTATGCTCTGAGAACCAGTCAAAGGATAACAATAAAAAAAGAAGAAGAAAAGAAAAAAAGAAGAAAAAAATTGGCTGACCCAAAAAACAAGTGATGAACACAAAACTCTAAGCTTTAGAGCATATCTTTAGAGTAATAGCTCTTTAACCAACTTTTCTTTAAAGTGTAATATGAACATTTGCTTCAATTTACTCTGAAACCTCCACCCACCCACCCCCTTGGCTCCCTTTGCAGAACACGATGAACCAACTACTGTTGTCTCTACTCCCCCCATCCAGCTGACTCTATTCCAGTTTACGAGCTGTCCACCACGACACTGAGGCTTCCAGAGAGAATGATTCATCTTCAAGTTTCGCTCAGGCTTCTAAGAGTGTATTTAGTGTGAAGAGCTGGAGGATGCAGCCTATCCAAACACATGGTAGGGTACAGAATTTGAGTGGGAGGAAGAGGACAAGGCTAAAATAGAACTGTAAGAAGCCAAAGAATTGGAGGCCGGGTTTAGCCTTTTCAGCAGTGTAGCTTCAGCAACACCTACAGTTCCCTGCCAAGAATGGCACACCATATTAATGCAGCGAAAATGAGGCCTTCCTCGTGGTTCCCTTGGGAAAGAAGAAAAACATAATGTAAAAACATACTTAATGAAAAATAATCAGAAATAAAATGAACAAATGGTGCTGAGCTTTGCTTTTATTTCAAGCTGATGGAAAGATAATTTCTCCTTTTGTTAGTGAAGTTAGCACTTGCCTAGGAGCTACTTGGGCAGATAACTGTGTTGGTTGGGCTGATCACAGTCCTTTGAGAAATGGTTCATGTCCGACCTCCCATAGTAAACCCATGTTGAATTTGACACAATTGCAGGGGTCACTCTCCTGTTCCTTCTCCCAACTATTCAGGGTCAGTAATGGAGACTCAGTTATGATCTCATGTTTAGAACGTTCGTTGGTTCATCAGTGTTCTGCCCCTCAGTCAGTATTTGAAAGACGTGATCACAAAAGCTAATAATCAGGGGGTCCCTGTCCCAGCACACTCCACAGTGTGACCAAAGTGGCTTGCTTTTGTTTGAGCAGACCCTCCCCACTGGGTCTTTAAAAGCACTTAGCATATTTCTTCTTTCCTTGCTTTGTGGCTCTTTGTTTGTTTGTGTTTCTCTTTTCTGTGGCTTTCCCTTCATTTCTCTTGCTCACCTATTTCTCTTTTTTCGTGTGATTTTTTTTCTTCTGTCTTTTCAGTCTTTCCTCTTCTGTTTTCCTTCAACCTTTATCTATATTCCTTAACTGATCATGACATTGAACCAAAGATTGTATTTAAATAATTGCTGTAAATCTCCACAGAAAGACTCATATTTTCTCTTAAGAATTTATAAGCAGTAAAACCAGTGTTTTATCTTGACTTAAAAACACTTAAATCATTGTTTTTGTGTATGAAACCTTGATTTCTTTCTTTCTCTTAGTAACTGTTGGTAGAAAAGGAAAATTTCTTAATCTTAATATAAAAACAAAATGGATTTTAGCAGTACAGCAGCTTAAGTTACCCAAGAAAACCAGGACAAACTTGTTTCTAACCAGTCATTTTGAAATGATTTTTTAAAAATTATTCTTCAAGCTGATTCATGGATAAAGATAGTGTTTGATTTCCTTTATGGGCAAGGCTAGATGTTTCAGAAATTTTACTTGTCATTTCAATCATACTTCATAAGTAAGTCTTGTATTATTTTAATTTTCATATCTTTTCTTGGTCTAATGTATGACAAATTATATTTAAGTTAAATCTTTACTGTAATCTATAGACATATAGCAAGAAAATCACCAATTTCTCTCTTTCTATCCACACACACACATATATACACATACACACATATTACATATAGATACATTTATATCCTTTCATCCAAGAATTCCACATTTGGTAATGTGTCTTAAAGCAACAATTCCAAGTTTAGGGGCAGGGACATAGGCATTATGTTTTTCAGAATATTACTTATATTTTTTGAAGAAGAAGCAAATCAGTGCTTGATTATAGATAAATGATTAAGTAAAACTTCATTATTTACTTAATCTACTCAAAGTATTTTATCCAGATATTAAAATGATAGTTTTGAAAGAGAAGTAATAACACAGGTAAATACTTATGATGTTACAGTGATGCAATTTATGCATAGGAAAAAAGCCTTGGGGCACCTGGGTGGCTCAGTCAGTTTAGTGTCTGCCTTCAGCTCAGGTCATGATCCCAGGGTCCTGGGATTGAGCTCCGCGTTGGGGCTCTCTGCTCAGTGGGGAGTCTGCTTCTCACTCTCCCTCTGTGCGTGCTCTCTCTTTCAAATCAATAAATAAAATCTTAAAAAAAAATCACTGAAGAACAAACACAAAATTATCAAAAAAAATATAAGAACTGTTTTTCATAAAATTTTTGTGTTGTCAAATTTTTATTAATGTTCACGTATAACCTTTTCAAATTGCTCGTAAAGATCTATACCAGTCAGCATCCTCAGTCTCTCCAGGAAAACTTCATTGCATGTAGTTATTTTTGAGAATCTTAATGCTCTCATTTGGGCTAATGATTTGCAGGAACATCGCATCAGAGTCTTGCAGACTTTAAAAACGTTGAGAGGTAGTATCACTAAATTACTTTGCACTTTAAAGGAAAAATTGTATTTGAACATATGACCTCTCTTGATGACCATTATTTTATATTGTTGCAGGAAAAAGTTGCTTCTCACTTCCACCAAGTAAAAACACTGTGTTCTAAATATATTAAAAGAATTTAAAAAATCCAGTTTTTTTAGCCTGATTCATATAAAAATAAAAGACAGGGAGAAGATGTTTGCAGAGTTTGATACCACCATAAGGAAAGGAAAAAAAAAAAAAAGGGAAATGCAAACACAGAATTGTTATTCCTATTACAAAACTTAATTTTATTCTTAAAAATTCCACCTTCCTTTTCTCTCTGGGCAACATTTAATATCTGAAGCTCGTACATGACACAGACAAAAACATACCTGAACAATTGTGATTATGAGTGTTGTGTTAACAGCTACTGCTGTTCTATCAAAACTGTGAACAGAGAATGGGTATTAATTAATGGGAGACATTACCAGGCGGGAAAAGTTGGGAGAGTATTCAATAAGCTGTCAAAACAGGAGCCGAATTCTATAGAACGGGTGTTCACATATCTGACAAAAATCGATCCTGAAACTTTGCTTTTCCATTTTTGCTTAGAAACAACATTACCCAGACTCTCACCTACTAATCTTTCAATAGCTTAGAAGAATGGTGTTTGTAGCATGATAATCAAATTTATTTTAGTACCTTTGAGATCAACAAAGCCACTGTGAATTGTGGCACAAAAGGGATATACAGGTGTATATTTAAATCCTTGCCTGAGAGTGTCGTATTTTTATCTTGTAGGATTAAAGATTTCAGGAAGATAGAGCATAGTTTGATAAATAAATTGTGTCAAGTATTCCAGTTAAATAAAGGCCATATAAATCTTCAGAAAGTAAACTGGTTTTTAAATTGTAATTTCAGATATATAAATTCTATCTTATCGTGTGTATTTAAAATTCCTGTGGGAAAACCAGATGCCATGGTGACATGTAAAACCATAAGTAAAGTATCTGAGGTCAGTAAATTAGTCATATATATTTTCAGTGAATATTATGAGAGATTACTTTGAGGAAGAGGCAAAAAAATTTAATAGATGAATGTCCTGATTTTCTAAAATTCTTGTCTCACAATGAAATACAACCCAAGATGAAGCTCTCACCTCTACAATTTGGACTTCGTATACAGTGTCATTCTTATTCCTGGCAAAGGCCCATAAATGTCTTCTATCTGATGGACACTTAAAGGCAGATTCATCAAAGAAGTCTTCCTCCTTTCCTTGACCTCATACCTGAAGTTCCTACATTAGTTACGTTGTTATGTTAAAAGCACTGACAATCATTTGTGAAATCCTTGTCAGAACACTAAAACAACAGGCTATCTAGTAAATTATAAAAGAGAAGATACACATGACCAATAAATCTATGAAAAGATGCTCTACTTTACTAATAACTATAACATAGACATTTCTAGTAAAAATCATTGTGCCAATATTTACAACAAAGAAAAACTGAATACAGTCTAAATGTCCATCAATATATTAAAGTATGTTATATTCACTATAAGAACTACTCTGCTGCTGCTGAAATAATATCTAGATTATATTTATTGACGCACAAAACTATGGCACATAATTGAAAAAATCAGTTTACACAAGAACTTGTGTAAAATGATACCATTTCTGTAAAAGTGTATACCTATGTCTATAAATGTCTATAAATGGGTATAGGTTTGATATATCTTTGGATAACTGGTTAGCCTGATGATTTGTTACTTCTTGGCTTTTTCTGTATGTTCAAAAATTTTAAATTACTCTAGATCATTTTACTAAACAATGCTATAAAAATCATATTCTATTTGTAACTATCTTAACATGCTTTTTAAATGTGAGCTAGCCATTAAGTCTCCTAGATGGACCTAGTTAAAGTTCAGCAGATCATTTTTGCACTTATCGGTGGCCTATATGCATCAGTACACTATTAGACCTCTGTATAAAAGAAAGACTAAAACACAGTCTGTCCCTACTTTCCAGGTGTTTATGGCTTAGTGAATGAAATATATTTGTAAACGAATTGTTACAAATCCATATGATGTGAATGCACACGATGATATAAAAATGAAAAGGATTTTGGAGGAAGAATAATCCCCTGCCTGTGGAGTGGGAGCTGGGAGTCAGGGAGAACCTGAGCAAAAGTAGAGTGTGGGCAAGGGTTAAAAAGAAAGGGTAGGAAGTTGTCAGGAAGATGGGGAGGTAGGCAGTGTGAGAGGGAGAAGGAGGAGAAGAGAGCATGGGAGAGCATTAAGTTTGGCAAAGACGTAGTGGTGACAACTTACAGTGTTCAGTGTACCTATCTACGGGGGGCCATGGTCCAGGACCCCCAGTGGATGCCTGAAACTGCAGAGAGTACCAAACGCCTATATGCTATGTTTTTTCTCATACACACATACTTATGATAGAGTTTGATTTATAAATTAAGCACAGGAAGATATTAACTATAACAAATAGTAAAATAGAATAATTATAAAAATATACTGTAATAAAAGTTATGTGATACAGTTTCTCTCAAAATATCTAACTGTACTGTCTTCACCCTTGTTCTTGTGATGATGTGAGACGATGAAATGGCTACATGATGAGGTGAGGTGAGGTGAGGTGAATGATGTAGGCATTGTGACATTGCATCAGGCTACTGCTGACCTTCTGAAGGTTTGTTAGAAGGAGAATCGTATGTTTCAGGACCATGGTTGACCACAGGTAACTTACTAATTATAGTGAGACTGCAGATGGGGGCGGGGTACGGGGGGACTACTGTAGTTGAAGATGAGGCTGGACATGCAGGCTGGAAAGAAACATACAAAATGTTTCCCAGGGTTAGATGTTGGTTCTAATCCCTTTTTAGAAGCTGATCTGATTACTGGACAGTTGTCATTTTAGTCAATCATGTCAGGGTTTTATAATTTAGACTTTATGGCTTTATGGGAGTGTCTACACTGAATTTTGCACTTTATGAACAGCTGATACATGCATTCACCAGTTTACCTGGTTTTCCACTGGCTCTACTCCTGGTAGATTTTGATTGATAAACTTATGCTAGTAAAATAAACAGTGACTGAGATCTCCAATATTCTTCTTGCAGACACTCAGTTAGCTGTGCATGTCTAGTGGCTTCGAATGCTGGCGAGCTGTCATTTAGTTGGAGCAGTCATCAGCCAAGTCGGGCCAAGGAGACCGCAGCGTGAAAGCTGTCGGTTTCTACATCAATGGTCACTAAGGCAAGCACTGCCGTCTGTACCATAATTCTTCATTATTAAGTCATAGATCCTTGTTCTTCTCATACAATGTTATTGCAACACATATCACATAAGGAGCTGCTCAGAACTTCCACTGAAGTGGGAATTAGAAGGCTGGCCTATAGTGAAGATACTTGAAAATTACAAGTGGAAAGAAAATTAGGCTGATGTGCAACTAACTTCAGAAACTAATCAGTAGTAAAAATGCTTTTAGACACAATTTCCCTCTGCACATAGACATCATTCAGCAGCTTCTCTCAGCCCATCAACATCTTTGAATTGATTGTGATTTCACTGGCCGTGCTTCTTGGACCAGATCCTTGACAGAGGTAGCTAATTGTACCACCTGGAGGAGTGATCCTGGAACTCAGAGAAAGTTCCACTAGACTTACACCTGACAGTTTGAAATAATTTTTGTCTATGGTCTCTTCAGAGGATTTCACAAACTGCTGTCCGTATTAAGAAGGTGCTGGGAAGAACGAGTGATAGAACTGATTGCAAAACACTAGGCAACATAAAGTGGAATGTAAAAACAACCTAATAATCATAATATTCTGAAGTCCCTAGAAGTGGGAGGCCAATACCATGTATTAAAAATTTGAAACAATACACATCCAGTTCAGCAATTAAAGGTATTTAATGTAAATTGTGTTTTAATATTCATTGAGATAATTGTCATATATGTATATATCAAGAAATACAAGAAATTTATTTTTCATTTTAATAGTTCTTCTTTTTTTTTTTTTTAAAAAGGATTTGTTTATCTGAGAGAGAAAAAGAGAGAGCATGAGTATGGGGAGGGGCAGAGGGAGAGTAAGAGAGAGAATCTCAAGCAGAGTCCCTTCGGAGTGCAGAGCTCACGCAGGGCTCAATCCCATGACTCTGAGATCATGACCTAAGCTGAAATCAAGTCAGTCAGTCAACTGACTGAGCCACCCAGGTGCCCCTGTTTTTCTTTTTAAACCATAAAAAGGAGGGATACGTAAACAGAAGAATGCAATAATTAGCAACTCTCAATAATTGTTCAACTCTTTAACTGACTCTTAAAATTTAAATAGAAAATCAGTTAGGTCAGTTTATTTAGTGTTTCCCACAGAGGGGGAAGTCTGGATTGGGAGTGCAGGCTCCAGGTTTTGGCCCTAACTTGGTCTGGCAGGATAGCATGGAGATCAAACTCGTAGTTCTCTTTCCTGGCTTGTTAGATGTCTGCTCTTGGGCAAGTCATATGACCTGCATGAGCTGTCCGTTAAATGGAGGTGATAGTAACTTCTCAGTGGGGTCGCAATGAAGAAAAGTGTATTTAAAGCACTGGCACATTGTAAGTGCTCTGGAGGTGTTAGGAACTTTTATTCTTACTTGTAAGCTACATCCCCTTGGGCAAAACTAGAATCATTTACCATTTATAAGGTCCACTTCTTTATGAAGGATGGAGACTAGACAAGAAGATAAAAGGTAATAAATGGATATTGACAAAAATGTTCAATTTCCAAATCTATTCTGTAAGCACTTCAAGCTAAAACCCTTTTCTGGAGGTTCACAGCCTCCATCCACAACATAGGGAAGGGTCGGCGAAGCCCTTCAGGAAGGGAGTTTTTATTTTTTTTAACCTAACATTTTTAGACTGTGTTTAAACATGAAATACCTCTATTTTTCAAAACACCTATTAAATCTCCTAGAACAGTTTGAGATAGACTTGATTAAACATTTTCTGTAGTCTCATTCTGGTCTATGAGTGGATCTTTTTAAAAAATTACACTTCTTATTTGGAAATAATTCAAACTTACAGGGAAAAAAAGCAAGAATAAAATTAATTCAAAGGAGACTCATAAAATTTTTGCCCAGAATTCACCTGTGTGAACATTTTGCCGCATTTGTTTTAGCATTTGCACATGCGTGCTCTCTCTCTCTCTGTCACTTGACTCTTTATCCCTAAGTAAATTTATGTATTTCTGAACAGGAATATTCTCTCACATACCCATGGTGCAATGATAAACTTTAGAAAATTTAACATTGATATAGTACTTTAATTATTGTCCATTTCCCAATTTTTAAAGTTGATCCCACAATGTCCTTTATAGCATGTTTCCCTCTGGTATAGGAGCCAGGTCAGATAATGCATTTAATTATTATGTCTCTTCAGCCTCCTTTAATCTGTAACATTTTCACAGCCTTTCTCTGCTTTTAATGACACTGATAATTCCCTTCTTTTAAAATAGAGCATTTCTCAATTTGGGCTTGTCCAACTGTTTCTTCATGAAACTTCAGGTTCTGTTTATTCATTCTTGGCCAGAACACTGCATAGGTAATGTGTCCTTCTGAGGGTATCACACCAGAGATGCATAATGCTCATTTATTCCTCATTGGCGGTAGCATTTTTGTTTATATGTTCAAAGTGTTATTGAGTTCTCCACTCTATAATTGCTATTTTTTCTTCCTTATCATTAATAAGCAGTCTACAGGGACATAATTTAAGACCATGCAAATATCTTGCTCCTTGTCAAAATTACTTTCTAGGTTTATCATCTGTTGATAATTTTTGTTTGACCCAATCTTTTCTGTAGTGGTTGCAAAATTCTGATTTTCCAACTACAGCACTCTTTTCACATTATTGGCATTCAACCTTAAGACAAGAGCCTTTCCTTTTTATTTACCTATTTATTGTTTAATTATTGATATGGACTCATGGATTCCTATTTTTTCAGTAGTTTTAAAATTCAGTATTGTTTTTAAATTTTTTAAAAGATTTATTTGAGAGAGAGAGCACAAGTGAGCGTGAGTGGGAGAAGGGGCAGAGAGAGAGGGAAAGAGAGAATATCAAGCTGACTCCCTGCTGAGCACAGAGCTGGATTCAGGGCTCCATCCCATAACCCTGAGATCATGACCTGAGCTGAAATCAAAAGTTGAGCACTTAACCAACTGAGCCACCCAGGAGCCCATAAAATTCATTATTTTTCTTAATTATTTTAGTCAACAAATTATCCCAGATCTGGCGAGGGGGAGTCCCTTCAAACAGACTCTTTATTCTTATGATATAACCCATCATTTTCTTGATAGTTTCTGGCATAACAAAATATTCCTGGGTCATCTTCTATGTTCTCAGCCCTAACCCTGGAATAAGCTATTTCTCTGAGGAGTTCTGGTATTTGAGAGCTATATGTGCCTACTGCACTTTGGATGTCGTTTTTTGTCCCTGTGAAAGGATCTTTTTACTATCCAAACATCATGATATTAGATAGATAGATAGATAGATAGATAGATAGATAGATAGATGATAGATAGATAGATGATAGATAGATAATTTTTTGGTCAACTCTAAAATAAAAATCTGGCAATGGGATGATAAAAATTTAATGGTCATCTGGTCTAACTCTTAACTGGTATAAGAATCTGATACACAGATAAAATGAACCTCTAATATAATAGATTTAATATCACTAAATCTTGGGACACCTAGGTGGCTGAGTTCATTAAGTGTCTGCCTTCAGCTCAGGTCATGATTTCAGGTCGTGGGATCAAGCCCCACATTGTGGGGAGTCTGCTTCTCCCTCTGTCTGCCGCTCCCCCTGCTTGTACTCTGTCTCTCTCTGACAAATCAATAAATAAAATCTTAAAAAATATATCACCAAATCTTGCAGGAAATTTTCATTTGTATTTTGGCTCTTATGATAAATGTACAAAAATTTCCTGTTGATATCTCCTCTTATACATTCAATTTTCCTCACCTTCCTCAGGCCATTAAGATATCTTAAACAGCTTAGCGAGCCCAAAATCTCATAAATATATTTTTTTAGAAATTTGCACAAAACGTAAGTCCATTTAATGTAGTATAACAATAACAAAAAAGAATGCAATTTACTATGAAGATATAAGAATCTCTTGTGAAACCAAAAAGCAGCATTAAGTTCATGCAACATGAAATGTTGTGATCCAGAGACTGTTAGGACCCTCTCATTTTGGCCTCTTTTTAAGTGTGTGTCCAGCTTTTCCTACTTCGACAAACATGGAATTGATAGCTTGTGGTTTTTGCAACATGTAGAAATAATCTAATAATCTCTAAATCCCAATTCCATAATTAGGTGAAAGGATCTGATTGGTTGAACCAGGTCAGGTGTCCATCCTTGACCCAATCAACCATGGTCATGGACTATAAACATGGCTGGCATAGGGTTCATTTCTGTGAATTGGAGAAAGCTTTTTTTAAGATAAATCAGGAGTCCTTGTGAATTGGGCAGAGAATTACCAAAAAAAAGAGGTATACTATATTCATTCATATGTCATGTTCAGTGTGGAATCTTCCTAAAAATATAAATGAAAGGCAGTGTGCCAGAATGAGGATTTTGACTGGAAAGAGAAGACATAAGTACACTCAAAATATGGAAAATTGATTTTTCTTAACAAGGGTAAAGGATTATAAAAGAGCCATGTAAACAGGCTATTAGAACCCCTTTCAGAATATGTATATGGATTAACAATGGGAAATAAAGTAAGAAGCCCAGTCAATTTTACTTTCCGTTTTTTCCCTACTTACTACTGGTGAGACAATGAATTTTATAAACTTTACAGTGCTTAATGTATTACTATTATAGCTATTAGGACAACCAGGCATGTGGGCATCACTGACATTTTACTTACTAGTGGATTCTTTTGTATCCCTTAGAGGGATCAGCATCAGGGATGCCAGCAATTGGAGAGTTTATGTAGGATTGACCTTGTATATGGTGAAGGCAGATGGTCCCAGGTATTATGGCCATCGTTCACACTACTGAAGAATTAGGTGACAACACAAAGTAACAAAAGTATTCATTTTTATAAGGATAGCCCTTTATATAGAACCCTTTCATATATATTATTTTAGGGGATTTTCACTCAAAAAACCCAGTTGGTGAAATCTGAGAGCAATGGCTGTATCAGCTCCATTTTATAGTTGTGAAAATTGAAGCCTAGAGAAGTTGTGCCAAGAACACAGAGCAGGTAGTTGAGCTGTGATTCAAATGTGGGTGTCCTGACTCCACTGCCCTTTGTTCAATCCCCATAATACTTAAAAGTAACAAGCAAGAGTTTAGATCCTGGCCTTGTGTTTGATTACACCAGGCCTGGTGGTGAGGTGGGGCCTGACTGGCAATTATGCAACCCATGGATGGACAAACAGGAGCATGCTGAATTTTTATTCTAGATACTAGATGGAAGTAAAAGGAAAACTCCCAGATTCTCTCAATGGGTAAAGACTTGGCCCTGCATCTGTGGATTAAAAAAAAATAATTTGTTAGCCTTATAAGATCACATATTTTTTATTTGTACACCATAAATATTTAATTTTTTTTTACTAAAAAGAAGTCAAAGTTGAAATTGGTATAGAATTCAGAACGGGAATGCAGAAAGAACTTGAAATTATTGAATGCATTTCAACAAGGAGCCTTTTCTAATGAGAGGATTACTTACTGAACCCTGCATGAGAGAGAACAAGGTCATAAAGATGCCCACAAAATGGGGCCACTTGCTGAATTTGTACTCTGGCTGTGTCACTCGAGTTTCCCTCTTGCTCAAATGCTTGGTTTCCCAGGCAGGGAAAGGCATCTTCTCTTCTTTGGATGCCCTTGACACTCTCTCTTTTGTACAGGTTGTGTTTGTAGCAGGCACTTAGCAACATGTTTTCCACCCCATGTTTTTCAACTACTGCTATGTGCTTCCCACACTGATTTTGACTTTCATCTTTGAAGCCTACCCATACTGTTTGCTGGATTTTAAATGCTGGCGTGGCTGGATGACAATCCCCAGAAAGATGTGCACTACATTTCAAGCTTTTATGCTACAGCTTTGACGTGCCATTGGATGTCAGACATAGACCAGTGTGACTTCCAACTCAAAGTCCTTCAGTGTTTCAAGTGGAAGGAAGCTGGAAAATGGTACCTGGGGAATTGTACTTTATGATTAAAATCCCTGCACCAACTTTCTTCATATCAAAAGAGGAAGGGGGGAAAAGACAGGTGCAGTCTTACAGAAACACACTTAGAAAAAAAAAAAACCCAAAGAAAAGTTATGCTAGCTGTCAAGACATGTAAAATCCCAAGTATCTGCCAGCAGTCTGTGAGACCACACTGTTCAAAATTGGCGAGACCCCTCAAACACCTTTAAAATAAAGAGGTTGCAATCAAATGGAACTTACTTCTTGCTAGTTTAAGTGTAAGTGTTGAATTTGCTTTGTTGTATTTTCTACTACTGTTAAGTGAGGCAGGAGACCTCTAGCAGTTCAACAGCAGGGAGGGGAGAAAAGCCTTTTTCAATGTAATGGCCATATTTTAGTTAACATGTTGTCAGTCTTTAATGACTAGTGGTGTAACAGCTGGTTTTGATGTAATTTCTTTTGAGACCACTAGATTACAAGCAGTTTATTGCATTCTTCCTCTCAGACTGCTCCCTGGATACAACCTAAAGTCAAAAGGTTAAAGGTCTAAAGCCATAATCTAAAGGATTTGTCATCATTTAACAGGTCACTTGTTGCTATGTACTATGCAAACTAAAAAATTTTTAGTGAGCCAGCCATTCTGTGATATATATATATATATATATATATATATATATAAAAATTTTTTTTTCTATTTCAATAAGAAGGAATTGAGAATATCCATTGGAGACAAATTCTGAGAGATCAAATTGTATACTTCAAGTGTGTATATATGTGTATATTATCATAAGGGTGAAATAATATGTGAAAAATTTAACTTTTACTGAAAGGATCTGAAATTGAGAAATTAACTTATGCAGAAACGTGTTAAGATGATATCGGATCTTTGAAAGAGCTGTAGGTAACATATCCAAAACTAAAAGTGAGGCAGACAAAAGAATGGGGTCAGACAACTCAGGGAGGTGCTAAAGGTCATGTAGCCCTATTGTTGGTTCATTGCAGATTTGTAGCTTTTCAATCTGTCAGAGTCTGACAGTTCAGCTATGCTGCACCAGCCAAGGGCCTTCTTTGTTTAAGGAAGGAGCTATTCTTTGAAGAATGGGCTTGGTAAAACAGGAAAACCGAAAATCCAGAAAAGAATATATGAAACAGAAGCTTTTCTCCTTCCAGCTGTCAATGGTGGGTTTGAGGGAGTTTTGCAAAGCACACATACATACCTATGTAGGTTTCTAAAAGAAGTAGAGCCAATTTCCATTCTGTTTGACTTCATGCTAGTTTAGAATTTTTAAGAATCCATGTTTTTATATTCTCACAGAATGCTGAAAATAAAATTTTGGAAATGTTCCTAGATAGTTTGGAGTCTTTTGAACTCATGGCTCATCCACAGCATCACCAGTCTGGACTCTGCTTCAAGATGGTGATACATTGTGTCATTCAGTCAAACCCATTTTCTGTGTATCTGTTGCCCTCTAGGGACTCCAACATGAAAAGAAACATCCAGCGTAGCCATTTGGCAGGAATTACTATGCCCTTGGTTTTTCTTCCCCTCACCCATTCAAATTTAATCTCAACTTTTGCTCTTATAAACTTGTATTCAACATTTCTATGATCCGAGTAAAATTCATTAAAAAAATCAACCTGAGTCACTATTTCAAATTCTAGACATATGGCAAGTATTACTATTTGGTAATCCTGATTATTTTCCATTTGGTTCTGTGAGTGTGATGGAAATAGAAAAATAGTAGAATTTTTGAATCACTCTATCTACTTTTCAATTTGGGAATCTTCATTTTCAGGGTACGCAGCAATCTACTTCTAATAGTCTTGTGTAAAGATTATATGGTAATGCATATTATTGCCTGAGAAATAATTATGGAATAAAAAAGAATTCACTATAGTAGTAGTAACATAAGATTTCTGAATGTAAAAAATTAGTTTTCTTTTCTTTTCTTTTTTTTTTTTTAAGATTTTATTTATTTATTTATTTGACAGAGAGAGACAGCCAGCGAGAGAAGGAACACAATCAGGGGGAGTGGGAGAGGAAGAAGCAGGTTCCTAGCAGAGGAGCCTGTGGTGGGGCTCGATCCCAGAATGCTGGGATCACACCCTGAGCCGAAGGCAGACGCTTAACGACTGTGCCACCCAGGCACCCCTAAAAAATTAGTTTTCTATTATATTTAGAAATTCAGGTAAATTGGAATATCTAAAATGTTCAGTTGAAAGTCACATTCATGATAAACCTATAGTTTCTTTCACAGAAAAAGGAATAGCCCATATTAGCCAGATATGTTTTAGACTATGCTATAGATGTGGTTTAGTTCTGGACTGTGTCTTCCTTTGCCAGAGCTGCCTACGCAGGTGCCTGACCCAATTGTAATAATCAACGGGCCAAACAGCTGCCTATGAGGTAAACTGGGGTGAAAAAGTATTCTGGAAAAAAAAATACTGAGACCGATCTGATGCTCACTTTTAGAGGTATTTGGGGAATATGGTGAGTATCACACAGTTGGCAGTTAATCGTAATGATTATGTTTTCCAAGTGTACAGCATAGAGTTATCATGAAGGAGAAGCTGGGAGGTGGAGAAAAGATGCAGAGCAAATCCAGAGCGTAAGAAGGGGAGAGGAGAACACAGAAAAATGACCAAAGACTCAGACAGAGCCATGTTTTTTAATGGTCAGCACTAAGGTAGACTTCCATAGAATCCGGCTGCCATGATCCCTAGAGCTGACACGAACCTGGAAGAACCTTGTCGTCCAGCCTCCTTCAGAGCAGGCTATGTGTCCTTCCTTTCATTACTTGTGGTAACTTAATTGCACCTAAAAGAGCCAGACTCCATTCCATATAACAAAATCCCTATGATCAGGGTATCGAATAATTTTCTGATTAATTAAGTGAAGGAAGGCTTTCTCTAGTATGTTGTTCATGTAAAATTGTTGTCTGGAAGTTTAGACCAGTTTAGTCAGTGTTTGTGAGCCTAGCTAGTTGGCATGGATGGTTCTGGCTTAAGAGCAGATACTATTCTTTGTTATCACCTACTTTTCCAATTTTCATTTCCATTCTGCCAACAAACATGTGAAGAAAACTCCCTTGGCCCCTCAACACAGGATCTTTAAGTTCTTAAAGCCTGATTGCTCAGTGGTATTGAGGAAACTCGGCTGTAGAGAGATAAGAAAAATGAGTGTTATATGTGAAACCATTTTTTTTTTTAAAGATTTTATTTATTTATTTGACAGAGATAGAGACAGCCAGCGAGAGAGGGTACACAAGCAGGGGCAGTGGGAGAGGAAGAAGCAGGCTCATAGCAGAGGAGCCTGATGTGGGGCTCGATCCCACAACGCCGGGATCACGCCCTGAGCCGAAGGCAGACGCTTAACCGCTGTGCCACCCAGGCGCCCTGAAACCATTTTTTTTAATCATTTTTTTTTAAATAAAAGAAATCACCCAAATAGGGAGAACTGTGACTCTGTTTCTGAATTATTAACTGGATCACCACTACCTGGGATTGGGACCCTAAACTCTTTACTTCATCTCTTGGAACTATAGTTGTTTACCTCTACTAATTTTTTGATTTCTTGGTCTCTCAGTTTCTAAGAAAGGTTCCTTAATTCTACTGTTGCTATCAAAAATTTGTCAGTGTCTCCTTGTTCTCTTGAGTTTTGCTTTATGTTTTGATGCTCTGTTGTTAAACACATACAAATTTATTCTTAAATTGAATGAGCTTAACTCTTATGACCAAATGTGTTTATCATTATATGATAATGCTATTTTTAATCCTGCTTTTTACCTAAGGTCTGTTTTGTCTCATGTGTATCTTGTGACACCAGTTTTCTTAGACTAGTATTTTCTTTCTAGTATACTTTTTTCCAACCCTTTTTCTGTCCTTCACTTTCAAACTTCCTGTGTCATCATGGTTGTAAGGTAGGATAGCACTGGGGTTAAGAACATGGCCTCCAGAACAAGACTGACAGTTACTTATAGCTGTGTATCTTGGGCTAGTTACACAACTTCTCTGTGCTTCATTTTCTTTATCTGCAAGATAGGAATGCTTCATAGGTTTATTGTATTAAACATGATAGTCGGGAAAATCAGTTAGAACTTTGTAAGTACTCAACAAGTGCTAGGTATTTTATTCTTCCCCCAATGATAGTAGATAGTTAAACACAAATTCGGGTTACAAACTCATTTGAATTTGAGGCCCTTTCCACCTCTTCCCAATATTAATACCTACCTCAGGGGTTGGGTTATGATGATAAATGAAGTATTAAATGTAAAGAGCTTAAAGACTGCCTAGGGTGGTATATAAAAAAAAATGTCACCTGTTAAGCTTTAGGATGGCTCATTACAACTGCTTATGGTTAGGTTCTTTTATTTATTTATTTATTTATTTATTTATTTATTTATTTATTTATATATTTATTTATGAGAGAAAGAGCGAGAGAGAGAGACAGGGCGTGAATGGGGGGCAGGGACAGAGGGAGAGGGAGAAAGACTCCCCAGCTGAGCAGGGAGCCTGATGAGGGGGCTTGATCCCAGGACCCTGGGATCATAACCTGAACCAAAGGCAGGCACTTAACCGACTGAGCCACCCAGGCACCCCCTAGATTCTTTTTTCATCCTATCTGAGAATATCTGATTTACATTTATTTGTATTATAGCTATAAATATATTTTCTTTTTACCGTACTCTTTCAAAATTTGTTTCCCCCTTTTCTCCTGTTCTTCCTCTCTACATTCTCTTTTCTCTTCTAGTAGGTTGAATGTTTGCATTCTAATTCTTTTTTTTTTAATTGGATAGCTATAAAACAATTTACAAATGTGCTAGATTTAACAAAGTCTGTAATTAATATTTTTCCACTTTTACCCATAGGATCTTTGCATGCTTTAACTCTGATTACTCATTTTTCCTAGCTTCCATGTTATTATTGTCCATTTGCTGTCCCTAATTCTATATAATATATATGGTATTATTTTATAGACAATGCCTTTTCAGACGTATATTCATGTTTCCCTATATTTTGCTCATACTGCTTTCTTCTGATTTTGATTTCTCGCTTAAAAATAGCCTATGGTATTTAGAATCTAAGAATAGTAAATTCTGTCAGTTTTTTAAGATAGGAAATATCTTCATTTTGCCCTCTTGAGTGATAGTTTTAGATTAGCAGCTATTTTCTCTTGCTCTTAAAAGGTACTATTCCATTGTTTTCTAGCATGTATCATACCTGATAAATCTACTCTCAGTCTAAATGTCATTCACACGTGCATAATCTTTTTTACTCTAAGTACTTTTGAAAATTTCCCTTTCTCTTTGATGTTTTAAGTATGTGTGTATGTATGTGTATATATTTGTGTGTGTGTGTATTTATTTTATTTTATATGGGGCTAATTGTACTTCCTTATTCCAAGTATTTATGGTTTTCATATATTTTTGAAATCCTTAGCCCTAATCTTTGAATATTACCTTCCTTTTCTTTTCTTTATTCTTTCCTTCTAGAAGTTCTATGAGATATATGTTGGGCTTCCTCAGTCCGTGTTCCATTCCTCTTAGTCTCTTTTCAATCTTTTTCACTCTGTGCTATATTTTGAGTAATTTCCTCAGATGTATAACTTGATTCACATATTCTCCCTTTAGTTATCAGCTTTCAACCCATCAATTGAGTTTTTAACTTAAGTGACTATTTTTCATTTCTGGAAGTTTACTTTGAGTCTTTTTCAGTTTCAACCGTTCTTTTTTCATAATGTGTTCTTTTATTATAGTTTCTATTTTTAAAAATGTGCTGTTTTAAACCTACTTGTTTGGTGGTCTCTTTCAGATTATTTTATTATCTCAAGGTCTTGAAGGGCTATTCTTCCTATTTTGACTCTGCCCACTTTCTCTCATGGTAAATCATATGCTGTAGGATTTGTAGTTTTTGATTGCGCATTTATCTTCAACTGAGATTGGTTTTTTTTTAAATTTTATTTATTTGAGAGAGAGAGAGCATGACTGGGGAGAGGGGTTAGTGGGGATAGGCAGAAGGAGAGGGAGAAGCAGGCTCTCCACTGAGCAGGGAGCCTGACGTGGGGCTCGATTCCAGGATACTGAGATCATGACCTGAGCTGAAGGCAGACATTTAACTGACTGAGCCACCCATGCGCCCCCAACTGCGGTTGTTTTTTAAGGGCAAGTTTCTGTGCTCTTGATCTTAGAAATATCCAAATCCGGTATATTTGTGTTAGCTTCCCTTAGGTACCCCAGACTTTTTATTGGTCCTTAACTAGATCTTACCCTAATCTTGTCATGGGATTTCACAATAATTCTAGAAGCATAATTCAGATTGTAAACCCATGTGTGTGAAAGAATTAGAGATAGTATTCTTTTTTTATATATAAAGATTCATTTATTTGAGAGAAAGAGAAAGAGAGAGAGAGAGAGTACAAGCAGGGGGAGGGGCAGAGGAAAAGGGAGAGAGAATCTCAAGCAGGCTCTGTGCTGAGCCCAGAGCCTGATGCAGGGCTTGATATCATGACCCTGAGATCATGACCTGAGCTGAAACCAAGAGTTGGATGCCTAATCGACTGCACCACCCAGGAACCCTGAGATACTATTTCTTATGGCACTTTTTTTGCTTTCACTTTCCTAAGTCAATAGATAGAATTTTATAACTTCCTTTCCCTAGAGTGGAGTTTTTTCAGCATACCAGGTTTATGTAGCACATTCAGTTTCAGCACCACACTTCCAATGAGTCCAAGGCTGCATGTCTTGAAACTGTCTAAGTATTGAGGCCAGAGTACTTAACAATGAGTTTATAATCTCCCTGGCCTAGCATGGTGTTGACTAACAAGTACATGTCTGTCTTTAAGTTTCTTCTTCATTCATTCCCAGTGTCTGAGAACTTATCTTCTTTCTTTAGAGCTCAGTCATATATTTTAAAATTCTTTTAAAACATTTTATCCAGCAATTGTGTGTTTACAACTGGGTGAGACAGTCATTTTCTTTTGTTCAGTATGTCCAGGAAAACCGTATAATGAAAGAGTTCACCAGTATTGGTTTCGTGTTGTATGCTCTACCTGATGATAATTGGTAGTGGTCATCTAGAGCATTGGGCTACCGATGATGTGAAACCAAGTTTGGGAACAGTGGCAGATGTTGTGGACAATTTGTCTTATCTGCAAGAGGATATGAGGTGGTGAGTGTTAACATGCATGTTTTGCATTCACTCACAAGGTTCAAATAGTTTCTAAGTCTTTTGTAGCATTAAAGTTTCATGATATCTTAGTGTGTAAGTGTATATCTTTTAAGTCTTTGATTCATTTTTTTAAAAAATCTATGAAATATTCTTGAATTTTTTAGTTAAAAAGAAGACTGAGAACACTCTATGTGATTTTACTATATAGCATCTTTATCTTTACAAATATTACTGTGCTCAGATCTTTTTCTAAATACAACCTACCAACACATAAAGACATCTCAAGAAACAAAAAACATTAAGATATGAACATCCATAAACAAAAGCCAGGTAATTCAAGCGTACGACCTGTCTTTTGTTCAAGAAATTACGCAGCTCCCTCAAGCACATCTTCACAAGTGAACCACCAAGACTTGGACCTTCATGGCTTCTTTTGTCATTTTTAAATATGCCAGCCTTCTTTGCCCTACTGAAGTTTTTTCCCCCTTTATTTGTCAGACTCTCATGGTTTCCTCTAGCACATTTTACACGAATGTATTACACTACTGTTGCAAATGAATCAGAATCAACTTCCTGTTTCTGAATAATTCTGTACAAAAGTACCAGGAAGAAGGGTGTGGCACAAAGTACCCCATTACAGTCTGATATCCTGCATTTCAAAGGGTGTAATAAAACAGCTTTTTTCCTTCCCTTGAGTTAAGATTTATTACCTGTATACCATCATCATTCATCATAAATATCCATTGGACACCTGGAAAAATAGTTGGTATGGCAAATCTCTTCATTTGAAGAATAATACTTGAAAACATTTTTTTTTATGGCTTGATAGGAAAAGAGGAAATAGATGAATATGGAAGTGGGAAGAGAATTGGGAAATCTTTCTAATGTTGTTTTCCAGGTTAGTATGAATCAAAGCATTTTGTATTGGGAACTTATATCTCTCTTTTGTTTAGTAGTGTACCAGCTAGCTTTTGGTTTCATCAGACTCAGATAGTACTTGTGGTGTACTGGCAGATGTTAACAACATCTGTTTGTTGCATTCACCTATTGTTCAGGTACTTTCCCCATGCTCAACTTCAAGATAGCAATATGGTGCTACTGAACATGAAGTTTGGGAGAGATGCAGAGGATCCATTCTTATGAGCTTGTACAACCTGGCTTTAGCATACCAGTGGATAGAATACAGACTTATAGGGGCGCCTGGGTGGCACAGCGGTTAAGCGTCTGCCTTCGGCTCAGGGCGTGATCCCGGCGTTATGGGATCGAGCCCCACATCAGGCTCCTCTGCTGTGAGCCTGCTTCTTCCTCTCCCACTCCCCCTGCTTGTGTTCNGAATAAATAAATAAAATCTTTAAAAAAAAAAAAAGAATACAGACTTATAGAAGAAAGGGATTTTGTGTAACCTATTATATATAACTGTAATAAATTTGCTACATGATCCTTATTAAGAGTTGGGTATTTAAAACCTTGAAGTTTCTCTACCAAAGTACCAATTTCTAACAATTTATAGTCCCAGAAACAGAGACTATTATATGGAAGAAATTAAATGCGTGGATATATCCAAATCCTATTGTTAGGCTTTAGCTGTTTTTGTATTAATATCAAATCTTTACTTAAAACATTAAACAAATAGCAAAAGAAAGGATATCATTTGTTCCTACTTTTCCTGTTTCCATCCTTACCCATAGTAATGCCTAAAAGTCACAGATAATCCACAATTTGAAAAATAAACTTTTATAGGATTGATAGTAAAGCAAATCTGCAAAAAGACTTGAAATAATTTTTAAAAATAATTTATTTCGTTAGGGGAAAATTAGTATATTTGAATCCATCTGTGCATAATATAATTTGTTCCAAGGTTTCAAATACTGTTATAGATTAATTTCATTCATTCATTTGACAGTATTCTTTGAGGGCCTACTATGTTCTAGGTGCTATTCAAGATACTAGGACACAGAAGTGAACAGAACAGACAAAGATCTTTACCCTCGTCTGGATTACATTAGAGGGAGGGAACAATATAAAACATCAGTAAGCAAAAAATATAATATGAAAAATAGGGATCATTGCTAAGGAGATAAATTAAGGAAGGGAAATATTATTAATTTAAGATTGAAATTGAAAATGTGTAGATAGAGAAATTGCTGCCACTGTAGAGAGAAATTGCCCAAGGTCTTGACCTTTACCTTGTCTTATTCTATGAGGAACTCTACCGACCAACCCATGTACCCAAAGCTAGTTCTGAAAAACAGCAAATTTCTAAAGCCCTTAAACAGGCATTTCTTTAATCTGAAACTATAGAGGAAAGAAAACACATCTAATGATGTATTTAAGAGATAGAGCCTGTAAGGGGACATCCTATAATGAGACGGGAGAGAAGTTTTCTTTGTCTTCACTGAGAAAGGCTCAGGGAGAAGAAGGTCAGCAGTAACCAAGGGGAGAAAAAGCCTATATTTTCCCTTGGTTTCTTATTTTTTGATAATTAAAAAAATAAAAAGGTTAAACATGGAAGATTTTTTGTCAAGATTCTGAGATAATGAATTCAAAATCATTCTTTAAAGTTAAAACATATTGCCACTAACTGTGAAGAGATCCTCCATTTATAAAAAATTTCAGAGATTTCCAATATAACTACTATAGAGAATCTAAACAGCAGAGGAAGGGCATGAGCACACATAATATAAACGGGCAGAAATGCTGGCAATATTTTGCTGAAATATAATTATTATAACCTCTTTAATCTTACTTCTAAACTTAAAGATCATTGAAGATGAAAAGTTATTAAATTTATAAAGTTTACTTAGTCCTAATTATACAGTATGCCATGAATAGGCAAAATAAAACATATATTTCAATGAATGAGTCCTATCTTTTAGTTTTGAATGTAAGAGCTTTGGTATTACCTCTGCAGGCTGGTAAATGTTAAGATGGGGGAGGGGTGGAGATTGTTGAGATTCAGGATAGGGCAAAGGGGGTGGATTTGATCTTGGTAATTCAGGGCCTGGGAATTCAAGTTGACTTCACAGTGTGCACTTGGGCAAATTTTATTTAAATAAATGAAAAATTGGCTCGTGAATGACTTAGAAAGGGTTTAAGCTTGCCTCATATGCAGGCTATGGAGAGGGAGAATCCAATTTGATAACATTCAAGAGAGAAAATTTTACCAAAAAATCACAAAGGGCCTTTTGCTCTCTAAAAAGAGTTCTTTTGGCAAAGTGCCTGCTTTCACATAAGACTCCTGCTTAGATGTTTTCTTTATACAATTTACATTTTCTTCTTTTTTCCCCCCATTTCACAAGTTTAACTTTAAAGCACGTCTACAGCATTATTTATATTTTATCTTATTCTCATTATGGCAGTTCTTAAAATAAAATATACAAATGCTTCTTGGTTTTGCATTTTTTAAAAAATACTGCAGAATGCTGAATACTGTGGATGTGGTAATAGATGAAAAATTCCGTGAGAGGAGAAACATTGCAGATACATAGGAATTTCAGAAGATATACTGGTGATATTTGTGAATTGTTAATTTTAGATTTTTTATGGTAAAATGTATCAACTGCTATCAAATTATATGCTTCTTTCTACAAATTGTTTTAAAGAAGAGAAAAACTGAGATAACCCCTCAGATCACACATACCTAACCAAAAACTTGCTGGAATTTTCCTGGTTACACTTATCTCAGAATTCTTGATAAAATAAGTAAAGAAATCAATAGCTCCCTAATTCGTGGAAACTCTTGGTGTGGCTGTATAAAGTTCATTACTGTTCAGACATTTAATAAGCAAATGTCCTCTCAGCAACTCCAAATGGCCTCAGTTCCTATTGAACACAATCCTCTTTTCAAACCATTGATGTGAAATGATTCTATTGACACTAGCTATTGAGGAAAACCTTTAGTTGGAGGGAACTATGTCCAACATTTATCTCTATTGGTGGAATTTTTTCATTTTATTTATTCTTCTTTTATTTTTTTACGTGAGAAGGATAAAACAAAGTCAGATCAAACACATCTATAGAACAAAGCGACAGGGTTCACACCAATGTACAGGGATGGGAAGATTTTGCTCTCGTTTGCTCTGAAAAGCCCTGATGCATTTTCCCATACACAGGCATAACAGTGGACGCCTCTGCCACTTTTGCACAATGCCTAAGAAATGTGTTTCTCACTTCACTTGCAGTTTCCATGCTGTTTTGAACATATCTCTTGAACTTCTTTTTCTTTCTTAGTTCCTTTCCTTTTTTTTTTTAATAAAAGGTAAATTTAGAAATGAGCGTGAGTACAGTCACTTATTAGATTTGGAGATGGAGAAGTACCTTCCATTCTTCAAGGTGAGTATTTGAAAAAGGATCTGCACCTGAATTGCTTGGACTAACTGTTTTTATTCCAAGTTAAGTTGTGATACCAGTTGAGTAAAGACAGAAAAGTCCTTTTGAGCATGCCATGGTTTCTCTTTCTTTTGGCATTTGAAGTCAATGCTCACTACATATCTACCATCCACTGGTCCTTTAATCAGTGTTCAGCCTGTCCGGTGAGAATAGCCCCAGGTTGATGCCCTAGACCAGGCCATGGGCAGCACCTCTTTGTCCCTCTCACAAGGATGGGACATGATTCCACAGGATTAGCCAACAATTATATGCTCTGAACTGACCAATTCAGTCAATTTACTGTGCAAAGTAAATTGATCCTTCAGAACAAAGGGTTCTGTCAGCAGGGAGCTACCTGAGAAAGCAGCATGCCTATGTAAACAGTTCTGTCCTTGTCCCAGTGTGGAGTGGCCCTGCGCCATATGGTGCCACTATGAACTTATTAGCTGACGGATTAACTGATCTCCGCATTTGGGATCCCCAGTTTCCAGCTGTGAGAATGATTGATGGGCTAACTACTGCTCCAGTCTTGGAAGTTATTTCCTCCATTTAACAGAGTCAAGAAGACAGAAAATTGCCCCCTTTGTAAATGCTAATCTCACCACTCCTTCGAACACCCAACATAGCAATTTATTCAAGGCAAAGTCTTAAAATTGGTATAGTGCACATCAAATGCATACTAATTAGCAATTTCTTTTGAAGGCTCCATCACTTATTAAGGGTCTCCTTTTCCATATGTTCATCATGCCCCACTTCACCCTTTAATTACAAAGCAGCACTTTCAACTAATTGTGAGAAGGTATATTGTGCCCGGAATCTGTATTAAACACTATACCTTCTGAGGCCTAATTTAGGGTCACATCGAAGGCAGACAGATAAGCAGGCAAAAAAGCTCACAACTGTCGTCTGCAATTTTAGCCATATTTGGGCGTTGTTCAGAAGGAGCATTTTATCTAAGATGGCAGCTATGACATGCATCCATGGGCATTACAACAAGCACTGGGTAGAAGAATAGGATTAATCTTAGGTTAATAATTGGGATCTTTCCTAGTTTGAGAGGAACTCACATGAGCCCAACAGATACATGATAATATTATTTGCAACTTAGCAATTTCTTTACCTATAAAGAGGCCACACAATTTTATAAAGCTAATAGTTTGTTATTGGGTTAAATGCCTAGTCATTAAAGTATATACACCATAATTGCACCATAGAAAGGAGAATTTTGCAAAATATATAAAAGTCTCATCTCTTGTGAAATGTTGATGTTTTCCTTAATTAAAAGTCAGAGACTTCAAGCTAGCTAGCCAGGTAACTCTATCCATGATCCCAATGATAAGTCTGTCACTTAGAGTCTGTTATTGTCAGTCTTGTTGCATTATTGGATGATAAAGAACTGGTCAGTTCCTTTCTCTGGCCCTTTCTTTCTGTAGAGTTTTCTAGACAATTTTGTAGAAATCTCCTCAGAGAAAGAATTGGTAGGAGTTTGGGGTTCAAGTACACTTAGTATGCAAAATGGGGACTGAACCAAAGAACCCTTTGGATTAGGGGTGGGGAAACGGTGGGTAAGTAATCTACATTTTTAAAGAGAAGTTCATTTTTAGAATTGAGGACTTTTGGAGATTGTCTCCATGGGAGCAAATCCCACAAAACTCTAGTGAACCTGACATCATCAGATAACAGTAGAACTCTATAAATACTCCAAGGAGCCAATCAGATACATCTATTTTTAAGACTGCTTCGAGGCAGTTTTCAAAACCATCCCTAAATTTGCAGCTGGTCAAAGTGAGGGATGTGAAGGATTTGAATGGCAAAATAGGTATAGACTCTGTTTTTGTTCTCTAGAAAATAATTGCGAGGACCCTTCAGCAGCTTCTTTGTTGTTTGCTGTCTTTGGCCAGATGTCCTTGTTCAAACCAGAATTGCTTCCCTTTATGATGTATAACCATCACTTTAGTTCCCAAGCTCTCAGATTCAGAATCAGCTTGCTTCAGGCTGTGCTTAGGCGGATTCCAACCAAGGTCTATCCAGGATTTTGATCTTGGGTTTGTTGTTTGTTTTGTTTTAGCTGTGTGACCTCGGGTAGATTTTGACCTGAGTCTCAGCTTCCACATCTGAGACTCATGAGGGGACTCACACCTCATCTCCAAGGTTTGAGTTAAATATGATGCGCTGACACGTGAGCACGCTGGCATTGTGTGGAATCGGGGAGGAGGCTAAAATGTTCCTTTTCTTTTTCTTCCTTTCATTCAACTCATCACTTTGGCAACTTGATTTCATCAATTCTTAGTACCACACTTATCATTTAGGTTCCCTTGGTGGGAAAAGAACTTGGATATTTCTCTTCCTTAAAGCTAAGAGCTTAAAGAAACTCATTAAAATGGAAGGAAAATGAAAAATACTGTAATATCTTCTTTCAAGCAATACAAAATATACTAAATATTAATGCAGTGTGGGGTCAATCATTTATTTTAAAATGGCTTTCTGAAATTTAGTTGCTCTTTCTTTTAATAAACAGTTGAATTTCCATATTGAAATTGTGATGTGTGCAAAGAGAACAGTTCATGCGAAAACTGGAGTTAGAGAGACGATCACCATATTTATGAAAAAGTGGTGTCAAAAGGAGCTTGAAGAAGTCATCTGTGTAAACCTGGCAAATAATTTTCAGATAAGAATGATCTCAGCAATATTTTTTTTGTCTATTGTGGGTCTAACAATCTGAGCACGTTTATTATGTTGAATTGGGATTATATAGACAGCCAGATAGACTTTCCCAAATATCTTCTAATTCACTAGAATTAGTGAATTAGATAGTTCACTAGATAATTGCTTTAGTTTAGCTTTGAGGATCTGACCATAATAAATGCTTTTATTATAGAAGCCTTTAAAATATTTAAAAAATTAGATTGGATATACTTTATTGGGGTATTAAGATTGTAAGTTTCAGTATGTACTTTGAAATAAAATACACAAATCTTGTTTCTGATTATCCATGCTGATTGAGAGGTTTATGTGAAAATAGTGTGTGGCAGATAAATGATTTGTATTTGTTTAGAAAATAGAGTCTACTATTTTTCTATCAGATTTATATTTTTCTCTCAGCCTTCTCCTTCCCTTTTTGGGCCGTTCTCTTAGACAAATGTCAGCAAGCCCAATTTCCACCTCTGTATCAAATTACTCCAGAATGATCACATGTTTAATAATGATAGAAGTGCCACCAGATTTCCTAAAGTTGCACTTTGCATTTGCTGTTTATTTCCCCCCCCTACAGTAAACCATGAATGATACAGCATGCAGGTTAAAAAAAAAAACAAACCCTTCCCACCCCCNAACCCCTCCCCCCCCCCCCCCCCAAGTGGTGTCAGGAAATTTAATCCCTTTAATACCTCACTCCTTACCTTTACCCTGACCGATTTTTGAATTGCTAATAACTTGGAGGTAAGAACCCTATTTTATACATCTGTGTATGTATCTGGTCTTTGAAAAGGGTAAATATTCAGTAAATGTGATTGAACACATGAGATAGTCATGGTCTGTGAAAAGCATGGCTATTTGTACTGTCAGATAGGATCCAGGGAGTCTAAGAGCATCTGTAATATACACAAGCCCATACATTAGTCTGAGCTATATATTCTAAGTTTTAAAATTCTAACGTTTAGAAAGTGGAGGCCACAACTCACACCTCTTCTTACCATCTCAAACATCTACCCCACAAATATTCAGTTGCACAGCATCAATGATTCTGTATGGGCTTCTTCACAAAATTTTTATCTGATTCTCTGTCACTCCACTTACGTGTGTAAATATGAGTATGTAGGGAGCAGGAGTGGGGTGTGTAGATAGGTAATTGGGTGAGGAACCCTTCCCTCCAAAGATTAATCAAGCTTGGAAATTTTGTTGACTCTGATGCATCAATTTTTTTGATATTATAGAATGCAAGGAAAGCTCTGAGATTAACTTAGTTTTCTCTCTTATGAGTTCACAAAAGCTACACTTCACATTTCCTAAAGGCTACATTTGGAACCAGCATTAACTCCTTAGTTTTGCATAATTTTTTCAAGTTTTTGGACTTCTTAATTTAAGCAGTTCAAAGGCTGCCACTGCCTGTTGTTTGCCTCATGACACGAATAATACCCTCGGGGTGAAAGTGTTATACTTTAAATGATATATGTATTCACAGTATAGAATGTAGAGGACCTAAGTCAACATCAGAGATTATCCAGTTTTAAAAACCCTTACAAGTTTACATGCTGAAGTTTTCTTGAAAGATGAGAAATCAGTTTCAGTATTACTTTGTATTGCCTATAAACACATCAGCCATACCTGGGGAAAGGAAGGCAGACAATGGCCATAAGGTAATTGTTTACCTCGTATGTCATAATGTGGATAATATACAGATACACAACCAACAGATGACCAAAAAACTACAATTCTTTCTCAANACAGATGACCAAAACACTACAATTCTTTCTCAACCACAAATATGGAAATGCTTTACTAAGCAAGGTGAACAGTACTGTGATATTGGCACTTGGCATTATTTTCACAAGAAAAAAATAAGTAGTCTTTAAGAGTCACCAAATCAGAAGTGTGCCTCAATTTGTCAATAAGTACACCATCAGTGAAAAAGATTACATAAGGAATGAAAAATAGATAAGATTCCAACATTTTAAATTTAGTGCAAAATTTTAAATTTACTGCTAAAATTTTGGAAAATGAATGCAAAATTGCCTAAGGAAATGATTAGTACTATTAGAAATATACTAGAAACTATTCCAGTGCTCAGGAGTGGATGAAAACCAGCATTTCTAACTAGATATTTTACAGGTAGTTTTGTCTTCTCTTTTGAAAGAACATTGCACTTCTTCTCTCCTTTCAAATATTTGTTATGACAGTAATCCCCATTCAAATGAATAGAGATATTTTCCATTCATTTGGATCAAAACCAGTATTGAAACATTTTTAGACTAACTCTGTGCACATTTCTTTTAGACTAGAGATTGAGGAAAGAAGCATGAAAATTGTATACTTTTATTTTTTATTCAGAACTGTCTTGAAAGACTTCAAATACTTTTTTTTTCTTTTACATAATGGCAGCTGGACTAACAGCCCATATGCCAAGTCAAAATCTGAAGCAATTTGAAATGACTGAGATTTTAAACCTCAGAAATGACTGTTTATAATGGAAACTCAGACATAATAGTCCATGATGGAAATTCAGTCACCATAGTCAGGTGGATGGTGGTGCTGCAATAAGGAAATGTAATTAAATTGTCTATATCAGGAAGATAGTTGACTAATCATTCTTAGGGAGCCTTATGTGCTATCGTTTTTACAATTAATTCTTTCCTTAATCATGCTTAGGTATTTTATTTTCAGCTATAACTCTGTGCTGATCAAACTTGCTTCTGATTTCTCTTAATTACTAATGCTGTATAAAGATGTTGCATCTTTTCCAAGCTTCCTTATAACTGACTTTCGAATCAATTTAGGCATCTCAAAAGCATTTCTAAAATACCAGATGCTCTGTCAGCTGCACAGAACAATGTGCTAATAATTATATTTCTCTGTCTTACAGCAGATCAAAGCCAGAGATGAGGTGACATACACCTAAGATATTCAAACTCTGGCTTGAAGGTCAATTGGATCTGCCGACATATGTTGCTGATTTTGTAACATGAAAGCAGGCTAAAAAGAACAGATCAGTGAAATGCATGTACTCTGTATTCTTAATTTCAGTCCTATCCAAATGTTTACAGAATAGTTTGAAGAGATTTGTGGTTTCTTGTTATCAGTCTTATTAAAGCTTGGCAAACCTTTAATAACAAGTCTATCAACAACCCACCAGGGATTTGATTTTAGTCTTAGAGTGCTTGAATTTTTATGTTTGTTGAACAGTTTTTAATTGGATGCACCAAGACCTTTCCTGATCAGTTGCCCACATGGCCTCATGGAAGTGTAGCATACAAGCTCAGCTTGAAAAGGCATTGGCAGCTGGGAGAAAATAACACTTTGTGTAAGCCGAGAAGAGGGCAGGCAGACAGGCAAGCGGCAAGATTCCTTTCAAAGTAGCTTTAGTGTGGGTGCTGTAAGCCACACAGAAAAAGTGAACTTGACGAATCACTACCTTGCACTTGTGTTGTGTTTCCATGGTTTAACTTAAAACATTGGAACATGGAGACAAGTGTCACTCAAAAGCTAGAGTACCTCCACTAAACCATCACTGTGGGCCAGATTCATGTCTGTCAACTACACAGCACATTTGACACTGCACATTAGAAAAAAGAGAGAAAAATAATATGGCAACAGTTTCCCCTCTGCAGTGAATTCTGCATCAGTGCCAGATGAATTTTATCATGTTATTCAAATGTCAAAACCTCCATGGATTTCCCTCTGCTTGTAGAGTAAAATACGAACGCCTACATTTGTGTTCCAAAGCCGTCTCAAATATGACCCCACCCTACACATCCCAGTTCTACATGAGAGTCAGGGCTCCGAAGCCAGAATATCTGAGTTCAAATGCCAGCCCCATCTGTTACTGAGTTGTGTCACCTTGCACAAGTTACTTAATCTCTGTTTGCCTCTGTTTTCCCCTCTGTAAAATGGGAATTAAAATAGTGCGTGTATCATGTGGTTGTTATGAAGATTGAGTGAGTTCATATATGAACACTCCTAGAATCATGCCTAGTGTCTGGTGAGAACAGCCCTGTATAAATAGGTAAAAGATGTCCCACTAAAGTACAGTGCAAGTTAAGCTCCTTTTGTTTTCTGACTCTCAACTCATGGGCTTCTACCCACTTAAAATTCTTTATAAGGTCAGAAATGGAAGTAGTCAACCAGAAAGCTAACTAGTGTGGAAATCTCTGGGGCAGGGATTAGACTCTCCTGGAATGGTCTGCTCCAAATTGTTTTGTTTGTTTGTTTTTGAACTGTATCTCTTATATTTGCTATTTTGGGGTCCTTAATCATTCACTGATTTATTTTGTAAATTAATACTTGCTTACGTATTGATCTCCTCCCCTCCAAATATATGGGTATCTTATCAAGGGACAGGGACAGATATTTTTTTTAATGTCTCCTGTGGAGCTGAGCCTAAAGTAAGTGCTTAATAAATTCTATTGAATAGGAATTAATTTCATCACATAATGTCTTTCCTTTCAGTCCTCTCTGCAAAACTAGTAACAGTAACTTAAAAAAAAAAGATTGAGAGGAATACAATACAAAAATTTCGGAAATAAAGATCAAAAACTATAACCACCAAAGTCAAGATAGATTTTCATGAGCTGAAATGAAAAAGATGACCCTTTCTTGGAGACATTTTCCAGTTTGCTTCGCATATTTAAAATACATTTACAAGCAAGGAAACTGGACACAAAGAGTCCCACAATAAATGAAGACAGAAGTAGTGCCAGAACCTCTGTCTTTTGGTGCTCCTTCCAGAGTTACTTAGATCTACCACACCATGGATTAAGTTGAGAAAAGGATTTTCCAGAGTGGTTCAGTGTATGGACTTGTTAGTCTAGGTGGAGTTAGAAATTAGATAGGCAAATAGATTTCCCCCCAATTTCTGTAAGTGAGTGCTATTAAAACCCTATTATCATTTACAACTCAGCATTTTAGATATATGGTTGGGCCTTTAGCCTTTGATGAAAAACAGCAATTTCAATCTTGAATTTTGATGCCAGACTAGTTGTTATATTCTTAGTGTTCTTATTTCTTGGATATTCACAGTTTATGCCAATGCCAATTATATTTATATTAAATTTGTCCAAGTTTCACTTGTCATCCACTAGTCATCCTTGGCTTTCTTGTCAACTTTTTAGTGTATATTTAACCAAGAAGAATTGAATTACAGGCAGTATTATTTTGACGCCAGTAAAGTCAAATAATAGAAATTAACCTTTGGTGGTCATATATGTACATTTAACTACAGTACAGATCAAATGTAGATGTTTAACCTCTGATGACACTATCTGAGTTTTGAAATAAATCTGAGGCTTTTGGTAGGAATATTCAGTGGCCTCCTCAGTTGAATTTTTCTTGAGGTCTCTCAACATGTAAAAATCTCCCTTCTCTTAATTTCCTTGACCCTACCCTATCTAGGTTCTCTGCTTGTGTCTTCCCTTACTCCATTTCCAAAACTTAATTCTTAGCTCTCCATTCTATTTTCTTTATCTCATCATATTTCATCTTAGTCACATGAGTGGTTTTAATTACTGTCTCTACATGGATGATTCTGAAATTTATACCTCTGCCTTCAAAATTCCCACTAGTGCTCCTCCAAACGCCTGTTAGATGATCTTGGATGATTTCCCTTTACCTGAAATCTAATGTATTTTGAACTGAATCCATCATGTCCCTGAAATTATCTCTGCCTCTTAATTTTCTTACATTCTTCCTCCCATTTATTAGGAAACAAACTTCAGAGTCTCCTTTCAGTCCTCTCCTTTCCCAACCCCGTATAGTACTGCCCATTTGATCTTAATATCTACAACGTCCGTTCCTTCCTTCTAGCACTGTCTTTCCCATTTATTCATCTGGATTGACACCGTAGCTCATGCCCCAGATCTATGCATACTAATTACTTGTCAAATTAGTGAATAGATAACTTCCCTGTCTCAATTTCTTCACCCCTTAAATACATTCAAGATTAATTGTTCCTTTAAAACCAAGTATTCATCATGTCACTCTTGTATTGGAAAACTTACAACAGGGTTTTCCAGTCTTGTCTTCACATTAGAATCACCTGGGGAGTCTTTAGAGTGTCCTGTGCCCAGCCTCACCCAGACCAACTAAAACAGACTTTTGGGGGTGGGGGGACCAAACGTTGAGGGCTGATATTCCAAGAATTTGATAAGTGACGTGACAGAGCACCAACAAAATCAGAACTTTGCTGACTAACCAGCATGGACACTGACTGCAAAAAGACAGAACGGCCCTAAAAAGCAACTAATTATCAGCTCTGCCAGTGTCCATACTTTTTAAGATCTCAAATAAATCATTCTAAGGGATCACTGATTTACAAAATAAACTCTAGATTCCTGACCCCAGTAATCAAGGCTTTTCATAATATGACCACATTTCCTTTTAGAATATTATTGCTTCTATCTTTTTTAAAAAAATGAATTAATTTATTTGAAAGAGAGAGAGTGTAGGGGGAGGGGTAGCAGGAGAGGAAGAGGGAGAGAGAATCTCCAGCAGACTCCCCAGTGAGTGTGGAGCCTGATGCTGGGACTTGATCTCACAACCCTGAGATCATGAGCTGAGGTGAAATCAAGAGTCAGAAGCTTAACCTTCTGAGCCACCCAGGCATCCCTATTGCCTCTATCTTTTATCTGAAAAAATCTGCTTCAATCATTTGCTCATGTGTACCAAATATGCCTTCTTGCACATTGACATTTCCTTCCTTTTACTTATAGAGTGGGTTGCCTATGACACAGTACAACTGTGCCTTACTTCATTTTAATAACGGAATTTTGGGGGAGTAGAACAAACATAATGTAGAACATTAACACTCTCAACCAATCACATAGTAATTTACAGTGTTTATAAATTTTTTAGGACATCTGTTTGCTTACCAGCAATGACACTAAATTCCAGTGCACCATGAAAAGTTATAATAGTGGGGTAAAAAAGGAGCAGAAATGGAATTTTCAAGTCTTGTCTGTAGAAGAAAAAATTGCCAAAAGAAAGAGCATGGCCATATGTGTCTATTAAACACTATACTCCTGAACTTCTTAAAACCATTTGTTTTACTAATTTCTGACTTGCCTTTCATGAAGTAATATGTCTTTCTTTTAGATAATGTGAAGTCATGTTGACCAAAAACAAAACAAAACAAAACAAAACAAAACAAAACAAAACAAAACAAAACAAAACCACCACAACGGAGGTGGGTTGAAAAAAGAATAATCTCCAAGAACAATGGAAAATAATTCCATTATTCCTACTCCATGGAGCTCTTTCTCTCAAAGGCATTTGTAGTGTCCTTGGCCACTTCTCATATCCAGCATCTAGAACAAAAATGTTGAAAAGTAAAGGCTTTGATTTAGGAACCAATAAAATTTTATCTGATGTATGTCTTATTCATAGAAAGATGCAGAGGATGCATAAAGGGCACTGATGTAGGGATGACTAATCACTGTCAGCTAGACTCATGGCTACCTGAGCCATAATTCCCATATTTAAGTAAGAGAAAACTTTAGGTCACTGAATTACATCACACTTAGTTTCAGAAACAGAAACCTGGTTCAGGCTATATTTCTATCCAGAGTATTTCTGCAATTCAGGGGCCCATTAAGAGGATAAGGTGATTTTATGATGTTTCACACCAACCTGGAGTGGAGTTTTCAGTTAACTCCTAAAAAAATATTTGATGGACTGTGTTGAGTGGGGGTACTCAAAGACAACTGTTTGACGCCAGAGGATTCTTTGAATCTCCATATTCCATCTAAAGTCTTTTGGTAGTCAATTATATTTATGCAGTTATTCTTAAGTTTAGGGATCTAGTCCAAGAGTTTCCAAAACACAAGCTCCAGTTGGCAAGATGGTAGGCAGAATATTGATTCCCTCACAAAGATGTCCATGTTCTAATCTTTGTAACCTGTGAATCTATTCTATTACATGGCAAAATGTGATTAAAATTAAGGACCTAGAGATGGGTAGGTTACCCTAGATTATGTGGGTGGGGCCAATATTATCACATAAATCCTAAATCCCCATCACCTCATCCCAGCCCTAAACAACCACTAATGTACTATATCTCTATAAATTTCCCTATTTTGTACATTGAATATGAATAGAATCCTGCCAAATGCGGACTTTTGTATCTGGCTTCTTTGACTTAACATAATGTTTTCAAGGTTCAATCATATTGTAGCATATATCAGTACTTCATTCTTTTTATTATATGGCTATACCACATTTTGTTTGTTCATTCAACAGTTCATGGAAATTTGGGTTGCTTCTACTTTTCAGTTATTATGAATAATGCCACAATGAACATTTGTATACAAGTTTTTCATAAACATACGTTTTCATTTCTCTTGGGTATATACGTAAGAGTAGAATTCCTGGGTCATATGATAACTCTATGTTTAATGTTTTGAGGAATTGTCAAATTGTTTTCCAACATGACTTCACTGATTTGTATTTGTACTAGTAATTTACAAGGTTTCCAATTTTTCTACCGTATTCATTAAAACTTGTTACTATCTCTAAAGAAAAATTCCAGTATACTTAACATACAGTGTTATGTTAGTTTCAGGTATACAAATATAGTGATTTAACAACTCCATACATTACTCAGTGCTCATTTCATAAGTTTGTACTCTTAATCCCTTTCACCTATTTCACCTATAGCCCCATCCATCTCCTCTCTGGTAACCATCTGTTTGTTTTCTATGGTTGAGAGTCTGTTTTTTGGTTTATCGCTTTTTTCCCTTTGTTTGTTTTGTTTCTTAAATTCCACAGATGAGTGAAATCATATGGTACTTGTCTTTCTCTGATTTACTTATTCTTCTGAGCATTATACTCTCTAGTTCCATCCACGTTGTTGCAAATGGCAAGATTTCATTCTTCTTTATGGCTGAATATTCCTTTGTATATATATACCACATCTTCTTTATCCATTCATCTGTTGTTGGATATTTTGGCTATTGTAAATAGGACTGCTTCCATATTTTGGCTATTGTAAATAATGCAATAGACTTAGAGGTGGGTATATCCTTTTGAATTAGTGTTTTTGTATTCCATATTTTGGACTGCTTCCATATTTTGACTATTGTAAATGATGCAATAAACTTAGAGGTGGGTATATCCTTTTGAATTAGTGTTTTTGTATTCTTTAGAAAAATACCCAGTAGTGGAATTACTGAACTATATGGTAGTTCTGTTTTTTAATTTTTTGAAGACCCTCCATACTCTCATCCACAGTGACTGTGTTAGTTTGCATTCCCACCAGCAGTGAGATTGTGATACCTCTGGTTTTGTTCTTTTTCAAGATTGTTTTAGCTATTTGAGGTCTTTTGTGATTCCATACAAATTTTAGGATTATTTGTTCTAGTTCTGTGGAAAATGTTGTTAGTAGTTTGATAGGGATTGCATTAAAGCTGTAGATTGCTTTGGAAATTTTAACAATATTCTTCCAATTCATGAACATGGAATATCTTTGCATTTTTTTTGGTGTTGTCTTCAATTTCTTTCATTAATGTTTTATAGTTTTCAGAGTACAGGTCTTTTCACTTCTTTGGTTAAGTTTATCCCTAGGTTTTTTTATTATTTTTGGTGCAGTTGTAAATGGGATTGTTTTGTTAATTTCTCTTTCTGCTACTTCATTGTTAGTGTATAGAAATGCAATGGATTTCTGTATGTTGATTTTGTATCCAGCAAATTTACTGAATTCATTTATGAATTCCAATAGATTTTTGGTGGAGTTTTCAGGGATTTCTATATATGATATCATGTCATCTGCAAATAATGAGTTTTACTTCTTACTTACCAATTTGGATGCCTTTTAGTCCTTTTTCTTTCTGATTGCTGTGGCTAGGACTTTTAATACTGTGCTGAATAAAAGTGGTGAGAGTGTACATGCTTGTCTTATTCCTGACCTTATTGGTAAAGTTCTCGGTTTTTACCCATTGAGTATAATGTAGCTGTGGATTTTTCATATATGGACCTTTGAATGTTGAGATATGTTTCCTCTAAACCTACTTTGTTGAGGGTTTTTATCATGAATGGATGTTGTATTTTGTCACATGATTTTTCTGCATCTATTGAAATGATTGTATGGTTTTTCTATCCTTTCTCTTGTTGACGTGATGTATCACATTGATTGATTTGTGAATATTGAACTACCCTTGCTTCCCAGGTATAAAACCCACTTGATTGTGGTAAATGATTTTCTTAATGTATTATAGTGCTTGGTTTGCTAATATGGTGTTGAGGATTTTTGCATCTATGTTCATCAGAGATATTGATTAGCCTGTTCCCTTTTTTTGCAGGGCCTTTATCTGGTTTTGGTATTAGAGTAATGCTGACCTCACAGAATGAATTTGGAAGTTTTCCTTCCTCTTCTAGTTTTGGGAATATTTTAAGAAAAGTAGTTATTAAGTCTTCTTAGTGTTTGGTAGAATTTGCCTGTGAAGCCATCTGGTCTTAGACTTTTGTGTNCTGCAATTCAGGGGCCCATTAAGAGGATAAGGTGATTTTATGATGTTTCACACCAACCTGGAGTGGAGTTTTCAGTTAACTCCTAAAAAAATATTTGATGGACTGTGTTGAGTGGGGGTACTCAAAGACAACTGTTTGACGCCAGAGGATTCTTTGAATCTCCATATTCCATCTAAAGTCTTTTGGTAGTCAATTATATTTATGCAGTTATTCTTAAGTTTAGGGATCTAGTCCAAGAGTTTCCAAAACACAAGCTCCAGTTGGCAAGATGGTAGGCAGAATATTGATTCCCTCACAAAGATGTCCATGTTCTAATCTTTGTAACCTGTGAATCTATTCTATTACATGGCAAAATGTGATTAAAATTAAGGACCTAGAGATGGGTAGGTTACCCTAGATTATGTGGGTGGGGCCAATATTATCACATAAATCCTAAATCCCCATCACCTCATCCCAGCCCTAAACAACCACTAATGTACTATATCTCTATAAATTTCCCTATTTTGGACATTGAATATGAATAGAATCCTGCCAAATGCGGACTTTTGTATCTGGCTTCTTTGACTTAACATAATGTTTTCAAGGTTCAATCATATTGTAGCATATATCAGTACTTCATTCTTTTTATTATATGGCTATACCACATTTTGTTTGTTCATTCAACAGTTCATGGAAATTTGGGTTGCTTCTACTTTTCAGTTATTATGAATAATGCCACAATGAACATTTGTATACAAGTTTTTCATAAACATACGTTTTCATTTCTCTTGGGTATATACGTAAGAGTAGAATTCCTGGGTCATATGATAACTCTATGTTTAATGTTTTGAGGAATTGTCAAATTGTTTTCCAACATGACTTCACTGATTTGTATTTGTACTAGTAATTTACAAAGTTTCCAATTTTTCTACCGTATTCATTAAAACTTGTTACTATCTCTAAAGAAAAATTCCAGTATACTTAACATACAGTGTTATGTTAGTTTCAGGTATACAAATATAGTGATTTAACAACTCCATACATTACTCAGTGCTCATTTCATAAGTTTGTACTCTTAATCCCTTTCACCTATTTCACCTATAGCCCCATCCATCTCCTCTCTGGTAACCATCTGTTTGTTTTCTATGGTTGAGAGTCTGTTTTTTGGTTTATCGCTTTTTTCCCTTTGTTTTGTTTCTTAAATTCCACAGATGAGTGAAATCATATGGTACTTGTCTTTCTCTGACTTACTTATTCTTCTGAGCATTATACTCTCTAGTTCCATCCACGTTGTTGCAAATGGCAAGATTTCATTCTTCTTTATGGCTGAATATTCCTTTGTATATATATACCACATCTTCTTTATCCATTCATCTGTTGTTGGATATTTTGGCTATTGTAAATAGGACTGTTTCCATATTTTGGCTATTGTAAATAATGCAATAGACTTAGAGGTGGGTATATCCTTTTGAATTAGTGTTTTTGTATTCCATATTTTGGACTGCTTCCATATTTTGACTATTGTAAATGATGCAATAAACTTAGAGGTGGGTATATCCTTTTGAATTAGTGTTTTTGTATTCTTTAGAAAAATACCCAGTAGTGGAATTACTGAATTATATGGTAGTTCTGTTTTTTAATTTTTTGAAGACCCTCCATACTCTCATCCACAGTGACTGTGTTAGTTTGCATTCCAATCACCAGCAGTGAGATTGTGATACCTCTGGTTTTGTTCTTTTTCAAGATTGTTTTAGCTATTTGAGGTCTTTTGTGATTCCATACAAATTTTAGGATTATTTGTTCTAGTTCTGTGGAAAATGTTGTTAGTAGTTTGATAGGGATTGCATTAAAGCTGTAGATTGCTTTGGAAATTTTAACAATATTCTTCCAATTCATGAACATGGAATATCTTTGCATTTTTTTTGGTGTTGTCTTCAATTTCTTTCATTAATGTTTTATAGTTTTCAGAGTACAGGTCTTTTCACTTCTTTGGTTAAGTTTATCCCTAGGTTTTTTTATTATTTTTGGTGCAGTTGTAAATGGGATTGTTTTGTTAATTTCTCTTTCTGCTACTTCATTGTTAGTGTATAGAAATGCAATGGATTTCTGTATGTTGATTTTGTATCCAGCAAATTTACTGAATTCATTTATGAATTCCAATAGATTTTTGGTGGAGTTTTCAGGGATTTCTATATATAATATCATGTCATCTGCAAATAATGAGTTTTACTTCTTCCTTACCAATTTGGATGCCTTTTAGTCCTTTTTCTTTCTGATTGCTGTGGCTAGGACTTTTAATACTGTGCTGAATAAAAGTGGTGAGAGTGTACATGCTTGTCTTATTCCTGACCTTATTGGTAAAGTTCTCGGTTTTTACCCATAGAGTATAATGTAGCTGTGGATTTTTCATATATGGACCTTTGAATGTTGAGATATGTTTCCTCTAAACCTACTTTGTTGAGGGTTTTTATCATGAATGGATGTTGTATTTTGTCACATGATTTTTCTGCATCTATTGAAATGATTGTATGGTTTTTCTATCCTTTCTCTTGTTGACGTGATGTATCACATTGATTGATTTGTGAATATTGAACTACCCTTGCTTCCCGGGTATAAAACCCACTTGATTGTGGTAAATGATTTTCTTAATGTATTATAGTGCTTGGTTTGCTAATATGGTGTTGAGGATTTTTGCATCTATGTTCATCAGAGATATTGATTAGCCTGTTCCCTTTTTTTGCAGGGCCTTTATCTGGTTTTGGTATTAGAGTAATGCTGACCTCACAGAATGAATTTGGAAGTTTTCCTTCCTCTTCTAGTTTTGGGAATATTTTAAGAAAAGTAGTTATTAAGTCTTCTTAGTGTTTGGTAGAATTTGCCTGTGAAGCCATCTGGTCTTAGACTTTTGTGGTGTTCGGAGTTTTTCGATTACACATTCAATTTCATTGTTGATAATCTGTTTGTTGAAATTTTCAATTTCTTTCTGTCTTGGTATTGAGATGCTATATGTTTCTAGGAATTTATCCATTTCTTCTAGGTTGTCCAATTTGTTGGCATGTAATTTTTCATAATACTCTTATAATCCTTTGTATTTCTGTTGTGTTGGTTGTTATTTCTCCTCTTCATTTCTGATTTTGATTATTTGAGTTCTCTCTTTCTCTCTCTCTTTTTGTGAGTCTGGCTAAAGTTTTATCAATTTTGTTGAACTTTTCAAAGAACCACCTCCTGGTTTCATTGATCTGTTCTATTGGGTTTTTTTGGTTTTTATATAATTTACTTCTGCTTTAATCTTTATTATATACTTCCTTCTGCTGCTTTTGGATTTTTCTTATTTTTCTTTTTCTAGCTCCTTTCAGTGTAAGTTCAGGTTGTTTATTTGAGATTTTTCTTGCTTCTTGAAGTAGTCCTGTAGTGCTATAAATTTCCCTTTTAGAGCAGCTTTTGCTGCATCCCAAAGATTTTGGAACATTGTGTTTTCATTTTCATTTGTATCCATGTATTTTTTTAATTTCTTCTTTGATTTCCTGGTTGACCCATTCATTGTTTAGTAGCATGTTGCAGAACCTCCATGTATTTGTACTCTTTCCAGATTTTTTTGTGTGGTTTACGTCAAGTTACATAGCATTGTGTTTGGAAAAGATGCATGGAATGACTTCAATCTTTTTTAATTTGTTGAGGCTTGTTTGGGGGCCTAATATATAATCTATTCCAGAGAATGTTCCATGTGCACTTAAGGAGAATGTGTATTCTGCTGTTTTAAAATGGAATGTTCTGAATATATTTGTTAAATCCATCTGGTCCGATGTATCATTCAAAGCCACTGTTCCCTTGATTTTCTGTCTGGATGATCTATCCACTAATGTAAGTGGGGTGTTGAATGTCCCCTACTATTATTGTGTTACTATAAATTACTTTTTAAAATTTTTTTACTAGCTCTGTTATGTATTAGGGTGCTCCCATGTTGGATGCATAAATATTTATGATTGTTTTATCTTCTTGTTAGATTGTTCCCTTTATAATTATGTACTGTCCTTCTTTGTCTCTTGTTACAGTCTTTGTTTTAAAATCTATTTTGTCTGATATAAGCATTGCTGCTGTGGCTTTCTTTTCACTTAAAATTGCATGATAAATGCCTTTCCATTCTTCACTTTCGATATGCATATGTCTTTAGGTCTGAAAGGAGTCTCTAGTAGGCAGCATATAGATGAGTTTTCTTTTTTATCCATTTCATCACCTTATATCTTTTGATTGCATTGTTTAGTCCATTTAAATTCAAAGTAATTATTGATAGGTATGTACTTATTGCCATGTTTTAACTTGTTTTTGTAGTTTTTCTCTGTTCCTTCTTCTCTTGCTCTCTTCTCTCACGGTTTGTTGGCTTTTTATACTTGGATTCCTTTCTCTTTATTTTTTGCATATCTATTACTGGTTTTTGGTTTGTGGTCACCCCTAGGTTTGTATAGAACATCTTCTGCATACAGCAATCTATATTAAGTTGATGGTCACTTAAGTTTGAACCTGTTTTTACTCTTCTCCCCCCCCATTAGGTATATGGTGTCATATTTACATCCTTTTGCTTAGTGAATCCCTTGACTGATTTTTATAGATATAATTATTTTTAATGCGTTTGTATTTCTTACTTTTCTTACTCCTACTTACAGTCTTTCCTTTCTACTCAAAGATTCCCCTTTAATAGTTCTTGTAGGGCTGGCCTGGTGGTGATGAATTCCTTTAACTTTTGTTTGTCTGGAAAACTGTTTCTCCTTCTCCTCTGAATGATAGGCTTGCTGGATAGAGTATTCTTGGCTGCAAGTTTTTTTCTTTCAGCGCTTTGAATATTCATGACATTTCCTTCTGGCCTGCAAAATTTTTTGCTGAAAAAGGAGCAGATAGCCTTATGGAGTTTCCCTTCTATTTAACTGTTTGTTTGTTTGTTTTTCCTTTTCCCTATTGCTCCTTTTAAAATTCTCTCTTTATCACTACTTTTTGCCATTTTAATTACTATGTGTCTTGGTGTGGACCTTCTTGGGTTGATTTTATTGGGGGTCTCTGTGCCTCCTGAATCTGGATTTGTGTTTCTTTCCCCAGATTTAGGAAGTTTCCAGCTATTATTTCTTCATGTAATTTTCTCCTTTTTTCCTCTCTTTTCTCCTTCTGGGATCCCTATAATGCAAATTTTATTACACTTGATGGTGTCACTGAGTTCTCTATTTTAATTGTTTATTTTTTTTCTTTCAGGTTAAACTTGATTGCTTTCCATTACTCTGTCATTCAGCTCACTGATGTGTTCTGCTTCCTCTAGTCTACTGTTAATTCTATCTGGTGGAAATAAATTAATTCATTTATTGAGTTCTTCATCTCTGGTTCTTTTTTATGTTTTCTATCTCTTTGTTGAGGGTCTCACTGAGGTCCTCTAGTGTCTCCAGTCCAGTGAGAATCTTTATCACCATTATTTTAAATTCTTTATCAGGCATATGACTTACCTCTGTTTTGTTTAGGTCTCTTGCTCTGATTTTGTCCTATTCTTTCATTTGGGACATATTCCTCTGTCTCCTCATTTTGTCTCACTCTCTGTGTTTCTATGTGTTAGGAAAGTCAGCTATGTTTTCTGCTCTTGAAAGTAGTGGCCTTATGAAGAATAGGTCCTGTAGTGCCCTACAGAGCAATGTTCCCTGTTCACCAGAACCTGGCACTTCAGAGGTGTCTCCTAGGTGTGTTGTACGCACCCTGGTTTTGTGGTTCAGGTGTGTTTGCCTTCAGTCCAGTTATCTGCAGGGACTCTTTGCCTGTTGTGGGCAGTGATTGATCCCTATGGTATTAGTAGGCCAGTCTGAAGCCACCTTGAGCTTGAGTTGAATCAGACCAGACAATTGGCAGAGATGCAGTAGCACCATACTGCAGAAGAATATGGGGGCAGAACTCATGGTGCCAGCAAGGACCTCACAGGGAGGAGGGGACCTGCAGCTGCTGGGGACCAAGGCAGATTGGGTTGGGGGGGCACATCCTCTGAAGTGTGTGGGGGTGGGACACGTGGTTCTAAGCAAGGTTTACAGGTCTGCTCTGAGAGGAGACCTGGAGCTGAAGTCTGGTTGGAAGAGGTGTGTCTGCAGGAGATCATGGGGGCAGGGCTTGCTGTTGGAAAGTTAAGTAGCAAGTGTTGGTGCCATGCTGGTTCCTGCAGGTGTCCTCTGTGTTTATGCTTGGGGGCATGGGAATAAAATGGTGCCCACTAAGTCCTCTGTTCCTGGAGAAATCTCCCAACAATCCCTGCCCCTCTAGCACATGCTCTGAGATTAGTAAACACATCTCCCTCCCATATGCTCCAGGGTTTTTTTAAACTGCTTCTTCTTCTTCTTTTTTTAATTAAAAATTTTATTTATTTATTTATTTATTTGAGAGAGAGAGAGAGAGAGATTGAGAGAATGAGTGGGAGAAGGGGCAAAGGGAGAAGAAGACTCCCTGCAGAGCAGGGGGCCTGATGTGGAACTTGATCCCAGGACCCTTGGATCATGACCTGAGTTGAAGGCAGATGCTTAGCTGACTGAGCCACCCAGGTGCCCCTCAAACTTCTGCTTCTGTGCTATATTTCCACAGGGCTATTTGTTGTGCTATCTCTCTTTTTTTTTCCTCCCTTTTATACTGCTCTTTCTTTATTTTATGAAGATGTAATTGACATTAAACTCACTCCTTTAAAAATGTGCAATTCAATAGTTTTTAGTACATTCACAGTGTTTTGCAACTATCACCTCAATCTAATTTTAGAACGTTTTCATCACCCTAAAAAGAAACCCGCCTTTCACTCCCCCTTCCTCCCAGCCCTAGGCAACCACTAATCTACTTTCTGTCTCCATGGATTTGCCTGTTCTGGATATTTCATATAAATGGGATTATACAATATGTGGCCTTTTGTGTCTGGCTTCTTTCACTTAGCATACAATTTTCAAGGTCCATCCATGTTGTAGCATTTCATATTCCCATGAGTATGAGGGTTTCAGTTTCTTCACACCCTCACCAACACTTATCTTCTGCAATTTTTTCATAGCCATCCTAGTGGGTACAAAGTGGTATTGCTTTGTGGTTTTGGTTTGCATTTCTCTAACGACTAATGATGTTGAAATCTTTTCATGTGCTTGTTAGCCATTTGTATATCTTATGTGAAGAAATGTTTATTTAAGTCTTTTGCTTATTTTAAATTAGATTATCCTTCTTTATTGCTGAGTTGTAAGAATTCTTTATATATTCTGTATTCAATTCTTTTATCAGACATACGATTTGTTAATATTCCTCCCATTCTCTAGGTTGTCTTTTCATTTTCTCAATGGCATCCTTTGATGTACTAATGTTTTTAATTTTGAAGAAGTCCAATTTACTTTTCTTTTGTTGCTTGTGTTTTTGGTGTTATAAGTAAAAAAAAACATTGCCTAATCCAACGTGATGAAGATATATGTCTATGTATTCTTCTAAGAGTTTTGTTTTAGCACTTATATTTAGGCTTTTAATCTATTTTGACTTATATTTTGAATATGGCTTTGTGTAAGGACCCAACTTCCTTGTTTTTCATGTGCCAGCACCATTTGTTGGAAAAGACTATTCTTTCCCTATAGAGTTATTTTGGCAGTGTTTTTCAGGAAAATCGATTGACCATATATGTGAAAGTTTATTGCTGGTCTCTCAATTCTATGTCATTTACCTATTGATCTGTCCTTAAACCAGTACCACACTGTCTTGATTACCGTAGTTTAACTTTTCAAGTTGGGTAGTTTGAACTTTCCAACTTTGTTCTCCTTTTCCAAGGTTGTTTTGGTTATTCTGGATTCTTTGTGTTTCCATAAGAATTTTAGTGTCAGCTTATCAATTTCCTTTCATCAGATTACTAATATCAATATGTGAGGGGTAAATCTGATGTGTAAGAGCCTTTCTCCACACCTAGTTATTCCCTTGAATTACCATGTTCTCTCCTCCCAGTCCAGGTAAATGCCTCTGAGTCCTGAATTCTCCATCTGTGAACTGAAGAGCCACACTGATCTGGGAAGGGAAGGTCATCAGTCTGTCCTGTCTTTCAGCAATAAGCCAGCTCCCTCCCATCCACCTCCCCGGGGTTGCATTGAAGCTGGATCCTTCTGTTGTGCTATCTTTTTAAGAACAGGGACTCAGTTTCCTCTGGCCCTGTCAGCTCTCCCATGAGCCTGCTGATTTTTAAAGTCCCATGTTTTAAGCCTTGCTGATTGTAAGAACTCATGAAATTTGGCTCCTCTGGTTTTCAAAGTCACATGTTATGCGAATTCCTCTTCCCTGTGCAGGCTCCCTGGTATGAGAGTCTGTTTCTATACCCTCTCTATGCCCACAACATCTCTCACTCCCGTGGACAGTTCTGTGGGTCCATTTAGCTCCTGCCCACATCTCTACCTTTCCTATCCTTTTCAATGCAGCCTCTTCTTTACATTTAACTATGGATAGTTTGTTCTGCCAGTGTTCAGATCTAGTAAAATAAGCAGAGGACATAGAAAGAAAATGTGGCTTGACATGCTATGACATTTGGTCTTTATTCTTGGGCAATGGGAAGTCATTAGTAGGATTTAAAAAAGGGAATAATATGACCATATTTTTTTATTGGAAGTACTATTTTCATTGGAAGGCAGAGTATGTATTTGAGAGAGGCAAATCTGGAAGTATAAAGACCAGTTTGGAGGCAAGTTTATAACTGAGGAAGAGATGATGAGAGATGGTTATAATGAAGATGGGCAGATTGGATTGAAATCAAGATATACTAATGAAGTAGAGTTAGCAGGACTCAGTGAATGAAGAGGAACAGAATTCGTAGCCATCTTTAATGTACAAAAGACAGACTTTTTTTTTCTGTTAATATTAAAGAAAACAACCTATTTCAACTCTGTTGAGAAAGAGCCAGTAGTAAAGCCAGATGAGTGTAAAGGAAAGCTGGTGAGAAGAAGTGGAGGTGAAGGCCTTAAAGATAAAGAGGTCAAGGTTTGGGGTTTGCATAGGCAGTGTACCACTTTCCGACACAGAGTCTAGATGAACACATTTGTCAGCAACTCTGCTTTACATAGACTACATTGGTTAGAATTTACAATACACCTATGAAAGAAGTTATTTGATTCCAATTTTCAAATAAAAATTAGAATCTTAGAAAGTTTGAGTAGCTTGCATAAGGCCACACAGATATTAGGAGTAATAATAACAAATATTTTATAGCAATTTACTATGTGTTGTCAGGCATTGTTCTAAATGCTTTATATTCTAAGTTTCAATTGCTCAGAAAATTATTTATTATTATTATCACCATGTTAGAGAGGAGGCACAGGAAGTTTTCATAACTAAGGTCCCATGGCTACTAAGTGGCAAGAGTTTGGACTTAGAGGAAGTGTCAGAAATAGACAATGAATGAAACTTGATGTTGCTCCAAAACCATGTTTTAGCTACTCAGAAATAGCATCCATTTATGACATTTGGAGTGCTTTTCATTCAAGAGATTCTATGAAAAAATCTCTCCTAAGGATATTAACGGCAAGTTTAATCTATGCAAGATTAAAATTTTAAGCATAATGAAATAGATGAAACTAAAATTCACATTGGAAAAAAAAAAAAGAAACCAAGCAGAATATTTGCGCATAATACAGGAAGAAGGAGGGAAAGGCAGAAATATGAAGGAAAATGTGGCAAAAGTAAAAAATCATCAAGGAGGTCTCTTTGTTAATTTTTTTTTGTCTATGAAATGGCAACAGCCTCTCCTACTGAATTAAAGGTATTATTTGGGTTCCTCTTGAGCATGGTTACTTTTTTTTTAGGCCAACAGCTGAAGTGTAAGGATTTTGCAAGCAAAAGTCCAGAACCTTGTGCAGTTACTCTTAGTACTATCCACCTGAACCCCTCAGGAGGTAGGGGCTGGCAGTTTCTCTTCCCCGTCAGTCCACACAGACCCTTCTGTGCTAACTTCACCAGTTGGACACTAGCCTCCATATCCCTTTCCCCTCAGTGGTTACTACCCTTTCTTTCACAACCACCAATTAAAATCTGCCAAAGGGGCATAAGGAAACTGAAAGCAATATGTCTCTTGACTCACTAGTTGTGTTATGTTTACATCTAATAAAGGAGCATAAGGAAATGACAACGTCTAAGTGTTTCTGTATGAGTCTGGACATGCCGCAGTAACAGTGACTACAATTTTTATTTATAAATAATATTAAGAGAAAATGGGAACCCATACATTGAGAAGAACTGTCATAAGCACAATATTTCCCCCCTCAAACTTAAGAAATTAGCATAGTTTAAGGAAAACAAAAACCTGTGTGGCTAGAGCAGATTTTAGAGCCTTCTCTGTCACACATCATTCAACTCACCTGAGTCTCGTTCTCCTTGTCAATGTAAAAAAGAACCATCTTCAGAGATCACTATAATAACCAAATCATCAAAATGAAAATCGATAATATATATGAATAACCTGTGACCTGTTATAGGAAACTAGCTTATTATAGCTCTCTGCTTCTTCATTTGGAAAACAGATCTTTAGACCCAAGCACTGAAGATGCATTTGCTGGGTACCTGGTGCTAAGATTAGTGTAAACAGCTAAAGTTAGTGCAGGATGCTTAAATTTGACAAAGACATTATTTCACATTTGATTCCTCGTGGAGCAAATGTATATTGCATTCACTAAGAGATGAAGTTGGAAAGTTTATTACCAGTCCAGATGTTCAAAGTACATGTATGTAGATTGTTATTGCTTTCTTTTTTCCTCTGCGAAGACCTGTTTTTCCAAATCAAAATGACTAGTACATGGAAACAATATATAGTTGAAGTTACTGTAACGCTCACAACTAGATGAGAGCATAATTTTTTAAATACATGGTTTTGGCAGTTAAAACACTCAGTGATTTTATTAATCTTTTATCTTTTATTTTATTTTTTAAACACGCATTTTATGATCCATTACTGTTTGCTTTATTTTGTGGGAAGTGGAAAGTAGGGAGATCTTTATCTCATTTAGGATATACCTGACTTGGACTTTTAACCAAAACTCTGGTTGGTTTAATATTGGCGTTCTTGAGCTTTTCTGATTCATTTTAATTTAACTGTGTCCATGTAAAAAATGTCCTGCTGCATCTGGTGTGTGGGCTGAACTTGAGCTGGAGATGTGTTTTGTTTGGGAAGCACAGATTTTACAGGTTGGAGAAAGGATGTACCTTTTGGATAGCGGTACACTCTCCACCATCCCAAGCCTCCGCCTCTCCGCATTCTTACACCCATCCTACACTTGGATGCCTCACTCATTTATGTAAATCGCCTGGCCCTCGTGGGTATTGGAGTTTGGGGCTTCTGATTCATGGAAAGGAAGAAATAAGAAATAACCCAGGTATTTATTTTTTTACTGTCATTATAGTCTGGAAAGAGAGCTCCATTTTTATTGTGAATACATGCGATGAATACTGGTACTGCATTCTTTGGTTTTAAAAAAGTCTGCCACTACAATAATCTAAACAGGGTCTAGTTTTTCCAGTGATTTCTTCAAGTGTTTTGTTAAGTGAGCAGCCAAAAAAAGAGTAAAGGGACACTGAATATTCAATTAGAGAGAGAGAATTCCGGTCAACCTGACTGAAGGAGGGGAAAAAATGGGCAAATCTGGCAGGTCGAGGGCTTTCTACTCAATGCCCATGTGATTGCCCACAAAGCTCCTATGATCTGGTGCTGGCTACAGCACATCTCCCTATTTGCACATGCATGGTAACACTTTTTGTTGAAGCTACTTGACAACATTTAATGTTTATTGTTTACTTGTCATTCTGAGAAACCACACACAGACTGTTTAGGTTACACCTAATGACAGTTTTTATTCATTTTACAGTTTAATGTTTCTTTTTATTTAGCTTTTGTTATGGTTTAACAACTCCTTTCATTTATTGGAATGGTAGACAAGTTTGAAATGTGAGTGCATTCGTAAGACAAACACACATCATTACCTTTCCCTCTCCTGGTGTGCAGCCCTTTGTGAAATCTGCCAAGAGAGTGTAGATGCTGATGCATGGGTAGCAGGGGAGAGGGGAAGGATGGCTTCAGAAGGCCCATGTATTTTACAGATATTTCTCTGAGAAGGTTTCACCTGGTCAGACGGGAGCTGTGGGATAGATGTACTAGGTGGTCTACAAAGTGCAAGGCGATAATAAGATTTCAGCAAGGGTATTTCTAAGAATATAAAGTCCCTGGGGAGAGCTAGCACTTAGTTCCCTTTCCTCCCTAATCCTAGGAAAATTATACTGATTTGTGATTAGAAAGGAATCACCCATGGAAAATCTGAATACACACCGTGTGCCCTACCCTAACTTCAAATTAGCCAAGTTGAGAGGTAGAGGAATGAATATGTTACTTGAGATTGGTTATTTATTCATATGACCAGTTGTTAGAAAAACTAACCATACTTGGCTTACTTCCGCCTGTATACCACAATAGGACTGACAAAATAAGGGAGCTTTTAGCTTATATGTGCCGGCTTCCAAGAATGTTTTAGCTTCTGGGTGCCATGCTAAAAGCCATTAAGCCACATGATAAAAATTGATGTAAATCAGGATGCCACTCTTGGTGTCCAAACGAAGGTCATGGTACCCAAAGACAATGTTAAAAGTACATTTTAGGGATAGCCCGATGACCAAGTAGAGGAAAGGAAATATTGACATTGATAGTTGGAAATTGTAGCTGTTGGACCGGAGAAATTTGAGATGGAATGATAACCGTATTTTGCTGAGAGTTTGCTGTACACAACAGCGTAAGTTTGGGGAAAATAACTTAGGATTCCATAACTACGTATACAAGTAGTAGCTCAGAGGAAGGCATGTCTCTAGGGAGGGTAAAACTCAGAAGAAATCAAAGCCCAGGTCTAATAGGAGCTTTGTGAAGTCAGGGAGAGCATAACACAGAGGTCCACAGCCATCTTTAGTCCATGGATGGTCCTAGGGGATTTCATCAAAAGCAAATTGAAACTATAATCTAGTAAAAAAAAAAAAAAAAAAGGACATTCTCAATATTATGTTTTGTTTTTTTGGTTTTTGCTTTGCTAATTTAGGTGAACCATGAAAGCAGACTTGCCACCTTTCATGAGTGGTTAAACAGTTTGGACTGTTTTTAGTTTTAGTTCCTTGTTTTCTCAATCATGGTTTTTCAGGTTATTTTTTCCTAATTAATTTTCAGGCCACTAAGACTTGCTCTGATGTTTGACTGTCTTTGTGAGTTTTTAAAGAAATTAAGAATTGGTGGTAGATGAATGTTTCCAAATATGAGTTCATATTCTTACAACTTTTACATCCTTATGATGATCTTACAACATTAGAAAGTTTTTTGAATAGGGTCATTAAAGCTCTGACCACAGAATGAGGGAATCCCGACAGTGAAATCTCTGTGTATAGATGGCTGGTGAAATAGAAGCTGATGAGGAATGGAGAAAAGTGGCCAAAGAAAACGTGCCTTTCATGAGTCAGGGAGGCTATGGTCAGAGAGGACCAATGGGGGTTTCTGAAGAGCTCATGGATGTGTCCACAAAAGAGTCAACATATGTCTGGTAGGAAGTGGGAAGCCAGAATACTATTTGACCACCCACCAGCCAAATAAGGGACATTCCATTCATCCCCTGTTCTTTTTCCTCCCATTACCTGTGACCCTGATGAGGTAAATGAGAGTAGNCTGCTTCTTCCTCTCCCACTCCCCCTGCTTGTGTTCCCTCTCTCGCTGGCTGTCTCTATCTCTGTCTTATAAATAAATAAAAAATCTTAAAAAACAAAACAAAACAAAAAAAACCATATGTCTGGTCCAGAAAGTGGGAAGCCAGAATACTATTTGACCACCCACCAGCCAAATAAGGGCCATTCCATTCATCCCCTGTTCTTTTTCCTCCCATTACCTGTGACCCTGATGAGGTAAATGAGAGTAGATAATGAGGTGAGGAGGAGACGAGTGGAGAAGACAGATGGCTTGCCAATTACAGGCTGAAAAGAAGGATAAGGCTTCCCTTTGAATAAAAATTGAAGGATTGCTTAATATCTTGAACTTTTGAGACTTTGCATATCTGTAGTGAGACTACTTACAATGAGTGTAGGATTTTCTATTGCCTGAGTGTGAGCAGAGGTATCAGGGGGCTTCTGGAATTTTTACACAGTACATTTCCACCCACTAAATAATGTGTCCAGGGATTATAGAAAACAATGTAAAATCACATTTAATCATATCCCATGTGTGTTTAACATACAGGTTAGAAAGTAATTAAAAGAAAACCTTCTTCAAACAGGCTTAAACAAAGCTTGAGTTATGTGACTGGAGAATCCAGAGGTTAGGTTGACATCAGGTAAGGCTTGACCATTCAGTCCTTCTGTTGGTTCCTTTGCGGTCCTAAGATATGTGCCAAGTTTCTTGTCTAACTGAAAGGGAGTTGTTTTTGTTTTTTTTTTTTTTTGGTCCTGATATATTCAACAAAAACAAATTGAAAGATTCAAATCCTAAGATTCACCCTGGTTCAAACCACCCGTGAAAATCTCTCTGTGGCCGTGATTGCTTATATTGATTGCTTAGTTTAGATCACATGCCAGAGACTAGGGCCATCTTCCCGAAACCATACAGGCCCTACAACCATTGCAATGGCAAGGGGGAAATGATTAATGAATTGCAGAGATGGAAAAGTACCTATTTAAAATCTTTAATCTTTGTAGCAACCTTGTGAATTAGGTTATATTATTACCCCATTTTTCAGATAAGAAAAATTTCCCAAAGACAAATAGCTTGTAAGTGGTGATTTGAAGATGAAATCGAGGTCATTCTAACTTTGTACCTCAAAGTCATTCTATTTTACTGTCCCACCTATGTAGCACAAATTAAACAGATAAAGATTATCTATACCAGGAAAGAATTTTAAGTTTTGTCTTCCATAACTTTCAGGTTGTAGAAGAACCTGTTGGGAACCTTAAAAGTCTTGAGATGAAAAATAAATAACTTTTTCTTCCAGAAACCAAAAATCTTATCAATCATAAATAAGAGTTTTACTTGAGTTTTTGGAAACTTTAAAAAGGTTCTTTCATTCTTGTTTATGGAAAACTCAGAAGAAATATATGTACCTTGAGAGCAAAGCTCCTGTTGATTTTGAATTATCTAATATCCCAAATGCTACATGTAACATTTGCGCCTTTTTTTTTTTAACCTAAACTGCATATGGCAAGGTGTAAAGCTTAGGAAATCAAAGAAAAGAGAGGATCCTAATAGCCAAATTGACTGGAGAACTCAAGAGCTGTTAGCATTATGAATGGAAGCTATTACCTGAAAAAATATTGCTGTAGGAGGTTTAGACTGGGACATTAAAACAAATCGTTGTCCTGGGCATTGGAGTTAAATAAGGGGACATGATAATGAAGTTTCATTGCCTTGAATCTGTGGGAAATAGATATTCCAGGGCTATGAGCTCATAAGCATTAATGCTGTAGGACTGTACCTTGATAAGTCTCCTTTGGGGAAAAGGTAACTGAGCAAATTATGCTCGTGGTTCATTGGCATATCGTATAACCCACTTCTTATTTTAGAAATGCTTAATATTATTAATTTACCTAAATGCCAGGGGAGACAGATGCTCAGAGATTTTCTAATTGCCCAAAGAGTTATGTTCTAAAACTGGAAACCCCAGGTGGTCCCACCTCGATTCTGAATGGCAAGAGAGGAATCTTGCCGCTGTTCTCACATGTTGCCCAGCAGAGCTGGGAAAGGCTGGAATGCTGGGTCATTTTTTTCCAACCAGCTCTCCCCTTGCTTCTCAGGAACCATGTCGGACAAGATTCAAATCGAGTGGCTGAGCAATGACAGCAGGGGCTTCAGAAAAATCAGGATGGATTCTTTTATATTTAACAATCTCCTTCTCACAGCTAGGTTTCTGAATTGACACTGAGGCAGGGGTGGGGGAGTCTCTAAGATAAATAGAACCCCAAAGCTTATTTTAATCAAATTTTGTTCAAGAGGAATGTCATTTCTTATTTTTTAAAATCCCTCTCTCTTCTCATCTATATTTTCACTTAATTCATATTATTACAAATGCTGTTAATGTGAATTTGGGAAACTGATGAAGTAATAGATTTTAAATTCTGTGGAAAATGTAGGTTTTGTTTTGCTTGTGTAGGCAACTTGCAGTCATCCCAAAATGTCAGAGTCTTAGGGAACTCAAAGTCTTTAGGGCCTTTAAAAGTAATATCCTTTTAGGGACATAGACATATTTACTGAAATACATAACACAGAAAATAAAGTTCTTTGCCTTGCTTTACACCCTGGAGTATGATAAATTTTGTGGGCTGTAGGCTAAGCCAGTTCCCTTGTTTCTCAGAGGATTTAGTTCAGTACCAGAATGTCATTGTGATTTTAGTACTCGATATTTTGGCCTTTGGAATGACCATTTGTTTTGTAGAGTATGTGATGTAAACTCCTCTGAAATGTTATTAATAGCTTTTAAACATTTCCTATAATTATTTCAATAACTCTAAGGAAAATTCCTGTTTTAAAAGATCACCTTTCTGGTGAGGGACAATTTATAGCTGATGTGTAACTCAACAAGAAGTCAAGAGAGCAATCACCAAGAGGAATGAGATAGTCAGTTTTTCCAGACTAACACATAAAAGAATTTCTTGGGAACTAAACTCAGCAGTAAAAGACACAGGATTAGTCACACTAAATTGGATGCACCAGCCCCACCATTCTTTCTCCTGAGGGGAAATGCCTAGTGTTTTGTAAGAAAATAGGAAGGCCTCAGGATATATTCCACTGGTTGTTTCCTTAAAGGGAAAAGATTATTTGAAAAAGTTTTGGGTGGGAACATGGAGAGGCAAATGGGGTAAAAAATGTACTGAGTCATCAAGTCTCCATGATCGGTTAATTTCTAGTTTTTATGGCTATGAATATTAGGGCAAGGAATGGTCAAATCCTCAGTTGTTTTTAGATTTAGAAATTATCACTCTTTTTCCCCCATAATTTCAGGAAATATTTCAATAGGAAATGCCTCTCCATTTTCATCAACTATTAAAATGTAATGGGAAGTTGCTATTCAGTGGGCCCAAAGTTTGTTATACAAGATAAATAAGTTCTAGTCATCTGCTGTGCAACATTGCATCTGTAGTTAACAATGCTATATTGTACACTTAAAATTTTAGAGGATGGATATCATGTTAAAAGTTCTTACCATACTTAGGAAGGAAAGATGGATGGAAGGGAGGAAGGAAGGAAGGAAGAAAGAAAGAAGGAAGGAAGGAAAGAAGGAGGCAGGGAAGAAAGGGAAAGAGACAGAGATGGAGGAAGGAAAGAAGGAAGGAAGGAAAGAAGGAAGGCAGGGACAGAGGGAGGGAAATCAATAGCAACAACAAAAAAAGTAATGTTCTAGAAAATGAAGCCCTCACTTATTTTTAGAGGCAATGCTAGCTTGGCAGAATTGGGCATAGAGTTGTGTGGGAGCTTTGATTCCATCTTTGATTCCATCTTCTTTTATTCCATCTTCTCTCCAGTTCAGAGGTTTTACTGTGTCCATTGGTAATCCATGTTGGCCCTGGGAAGGACTTCACAAAAGCTACCAGTGAAGAGATTGGACCCTACCCCCACCTTTATATGTAATTCAGAAGAAAAATTTTGTTTTCATAAGGACACTACTTAAAGTGATGTGGAAATGAAAATAGTTTCCTTCTAGATGTTTTTCAGTTTGCAAAATTCTGGATACGTTCATCAGAGAGGAACCTCTTTTTTTTTTTTTTTAAAGATTTTATTTATTTATTCGACAGAGATAGAGACAGCCAGCGAGAGAGGGAACACAGACAGGGGGAGTGGGAGAGGAAGAAGCAGGCTCACAGTGGAGGAGCCTGATGTGGGGCTCGATCCCATAACTCCGGGATCACGCCCTGAGCCGAAGGCAGACGCTTAACCGCTGTGCCACCCAGGCGCCCCCCAAAGCCATTTTTAAAAAAATCAGAGCTGACATATGCTTTGCAAAAATTTCCTTGTCTCTCTTTGTGGTTACTTGTTTAGTTTTTAAAGCAAACACATTTCTCAACTACATTTTAATTTTTCTGCTCTTTTCTGTTTTTATTTTCTATGGTACAAATTCATACAAAACTTGGCAATGCAAAGTTTTCCTTTAATAAAATGGGCTCCACAAAAATGTTTGCCATAAATCACTGCCTTCTCAATGCCACTAAGTGGAAAGGATTTTATAAGCCTCTCTAGTTTTAGGTGAATCAAACAAGACATTTGGGATTTATTGTTGTCTAAACAGCTTGGTCATCTATATCCTTTAATCTAAAATCATCTTCTCTGTTCTATTAAATATTCCACCATCTCCCCTTTCCTTTGCCCACGTGCACTGGGTGAAGCTAAATATGTTCTTCACTGCCTGACCTCAGTTCTTTGGTGTGATTTTACCATGTCAGTTCTTTGTGCCAAATACTTTCACTCTTCAAAATGGCTTAGGATATTAGGAATTTGCACTTAGTGACATCTCTAGTGATTTTGATTTTTTTAAGTCTATTAATCCATATTTTTTCTTCAATACCAAATATGTAAATTTTTAAAGGATAGTCTTGTTTTGTTTTAACCATATAATTTTTTGCAGTCTCTGTTTTCCCTGGTCATATCTTTGGAGAGAGATCAAAGTGGAAAGAATTGGAGCAGCCATCAGTCTTCACCAAAGACAACAAAGTCAGATATTAATTCACAGTACAGAGGTTTAAAGATGACAGGAATGCCTTGAATACTTAGGTAGGAGTCGCTTTAACAAAACTGGGCACACTGTTTTTTTTAAGATTTTTCATTTATTTATTTGATACACAGAGAGAAAGCCAGTGAGAGAGGGAACACAAGCAGGGGGAGTGGAAGAGGAAGAAGCAGGCTCCCAGCAGAGCAGGGAGCCCAATGTGGGCTTGATCCCAGGACTTCAGGATCATGCCGTGAGCCGAAGGCAGATGCTTAATGACTGAGCCACCCAGGTGCCCCAAACTGTGTGCACTTTAACAGCTGTGTGCACTTTAACAACTGAAGGCCCTGAGGGAAGAATCTAATGTGTGATGTAAAAGGAAGACAGGTAAATGCACTGAAGTCAAAAGCCCACGTCCGATAATCTTGGAACTAAGAGAAGTTGCAGGAACCTTCCAGAATCCTATGAAACTCAAATTTTCACAGATGAAAAAAATTTTCAAGAACTTCTCACAGAATTCCTTTTCCATGAATTGACCTTTTGTTCATGAAAATATAATTAATTTTAGGCCAAGAGTAATCCAAAGATTCTTTTGGAGCTGCTTGAGAGATTCAAATATGCTCGGGAAATAATTTGTAAATTCCACTCCCACATACAGACACTATCACCAATTCCTCCCTGATTTCCCCTGGTGAAAATCAAGGGCTCACTCTTTCATGGTGTTGCCAGGGACATGAGCACTGAGGGACCAGAAATATAGGAGGAAATGACTATCCTAGTCTCTGTACTGCCATCACTAGAGATTTATTTCTCTGAGACATGAGACCTCTTTTTCAAATCTTGAAATATTAGAGATGAGAGGAATCTTAGAAATAAGACCAATTCCACTGTCTTATAGCTGAATAAACTGAAGTATAGAATAACAAATTTGTTCAAAGTTACAATTAGTGTGTTACTATCTGGGACTAGAAATGCATTCTTTTTTAAGCCATTACAATTAGCTACAACTGAAATCTAACCCAAAGGAAATTTGCCAAAAGAATCCTGAGCATCTTAGCCTGGGTTCCCTCAAAAGCAGAGCCTGAACAAAGGATTCCTTACATTTATATGGGAATATGATGCCAGGGAACTGGGGTGTGAGGTAGACAGAGAGAAACAAAGAAGGAGGAAAAATCAATTCGAGGAAGAGCTTGACTACCCTAACTTGCACCAGGGGATCAGGTGACTGGTGCTGAACCTCCCTGAAACTGTTATGAAATACACACAGGGACAAAAGAAAGCCTTTATCCATTGGCTTCTACTGGTCGACGGTGGTTCCATGAGCATGAAGTCTCTGGGAGTTCCAAATTGTGCACACAGAAGTACGGAACAACTTCCCACACTGTGGCACCACAGAAGCCCCTAGGTAGGAAGTGATAAGGACAGAGTTTGGGTCTTCTGTGAGACGCTGTCTCAATGCACCATCAGAGAGTTGATGGAAGCCTGCATCAAACCAGTGGCGGCAGAATGGCCACAGAGGTTAGGTCAGAAGAATTCTGAAGGGCAATGTAAGAGGCATCTTCTGAATTCTCAAGAACTAAAAATAGCTGTGGGAAGGGCAGGAAAACTGCGTGGTCCCCTTCTTTGCTGCCCCTCCCAATAAGTCTTGTAGAATCAGCATCTCTAATGTCTCCCAAACTCTTTATGTGTCTAGTCTCTGTGCATCAGTGTCTTTCTTCTTTCTCCTGGTGGGCAAGCTTTCTCCCTATGATGGGAGTTAAGTATCTATCCGAGTTAAATATCTTACATCTTTAATCCAGGAGAAACTATTCCGTGTCTCCGTGTCCCAAGTTTAAACATCTCAAGGATGGAATATTGGCCTAACCAAAGACAAATGCCAACTCCTGGATTAGAAGGCAGGATCGTAGGGGACATGGGAAATGTGGGTGATGGAGCGGGGAAGGTACTTGGCATAAGAAAGAGATGCGGTCTGTGATAGGTGGATGAAGCAGCAGATTCCCACTAAATCAGTCCAGCATTTTTCCTTTTATGGGTTTTCTATTAAATGAGACCATACTTAAAGGAATAATACTGAATTAACATTTAGTGTAAATTCTTCAAGTTTTAGTGCACATTCTTCCACTCTGAGACAGTGGAAATGGGACCCAGGATAGACACCTAGAAAGGGGGAGATGATGTCATGATAGGAGATAAGACCATTTTTCCTGTTTTACCATTAATCCTAGGATTATTCCTAGATTTAGTCTCCTTAAAAACTATGAAGGTGTAGGCAATTCAATGCAATATTAGGTATAGATGTATATTTTAAACCATTGGTTAATACTTTTACAAAAAGAAGAATACTGAAGATTTTTTCTTTCAGTGCATTTTTACTTATTGAAGTTATTTTCCTCTTGAAGTGGAACTCACCTGGAGATGACAGGAGGGAATTAAATATGACAAAAATGTTGGTTTACATCCTCTCATCAGAAAATGAAAAGTCAAATGGAGATTTTCAGCACCTGATGTATTTAGAATACTTGCTATCCCCAAATACTAGCTAATATCCTTTGAATACTTAAGATGGGTCTGGCCATGTGCTCCATGTTTTACATGTGTTTATTTACTCAATCCTCAGAACTTCCCTGTGAGATAGATGCTTTTCCCTTCTAATTTTTCCCAGTTGGAGGAATAGAAACACAGAGAAATGATATGCTCTAGTTTTAATAGTAATAAGTGGTAGACTGGGATTCAAACCCAGGCAGTCTCGTCCCTTAGTCTATTTCCTTAGCCCATTTACCATGTTGCCTTTCTGAGAACTGCACTAAACCACTACACTAAAATGGAAAATGCCCCTCAGCTTGGTTTTTAATAGCAGACTTCTTTGTTTTTTTGAATTATCTCGACTTCTGCCTCTACAATGATATTTACATAAAATTGACATCTGTTAGGAATGTCATGTTGATACGTATCCTTTCTAAATTCTTTGCGATACATTGTGGTATTATCATTTGCTGTATTTTTTACAGAGATGAATACCATAAAATAAACTTTTGACAAAGTAAACCAAAAAATAAAATTAATTAACACAGTAAACCTGGCAATTAATTATCAGCAAAGTACATGCGGAGATATTAAAATATTTCCTGCCTGCACATAGGTAGATATGAGAACCTTAACTATACTAATGCTCATAAAATGCTCCTCATACCTCGTTAGATATTAGATATTGATCCTCTTGAGATCATTACATTCAGATCATTATATTCAAGTACTGCCTGTTAAATTGAGAACTACAATTCAAGAGATATCCCAAGGGGAGCAGCATAAATTTACCCACTGGTTCCTCAGAAAAATCAAACTATTGTGGGCCTTCTTAACTTTTATTAATCACTAGATAATGTATTTATGTATATATGTATATGCAGGTATGTATGTTTAGTGGAAAAAGGTTTCCCCTGCTTTCAAGTTTCCCTTCCCACCCTTGCCTTCTGGAAACACAGGTCTCCAGGAGGAGACCCGTATTTCCATGCATCATCAGAAGCCCATATTTACTGAGCATACTTTGTTTGGGCAGTGGCCATGCTAGAAGCTGGAGCTACATCAGATTATATGCCATAGTACCAGTCTTACAAGCTAAATGTGGGGACAACCTGCATGCAAAAAGATAAACAACTATAATGATAATCACATGCCGAGTTCCAGATGAAGGATGCTCATGAGAAGATCTATGAAAAGTCATGGAAGGATGGATTGCTGAGGATTGGAGTGATTAAGTATTGGGGTTGGGGTGTTAGCAGTAGAGATGGGAAAGGTGGGCTCCAGATCCCTAATTGTTAGGGTCTTCCTAACTATATGAATGTTTTCCCTAGGAGAATGTTGCCTGAATATTAAACATCCTTTTGAGTCCAATGTTTTTGGGAGATTTTGAGGTGGAAATGTTAAATTATCATAGTTTTGTACCAAATTTGGCATTATCAGAGTTGAAATGAAAGTATTTAATTTTAAAAGAAGATTTTATTTTTGGTAGTGAAGTGGGAGCAACTTATTACAGGTTGTTCTTTGCAACACAGCACAAGAGGAACAAAGAGAGGAAGTTAATGAAGCAAAAATAGCCTTTATTAGTGAGTGCTGTAAGAGGTGAGTGGCAAACTGAAGTCCACTTTTTGTAGTTACGATGAAAATTAATGGAAAGATTGGAATATGTAGCTTTGCTCTAAACAAAGTGAATGGTGAAACAGTGGTAGTGGTAATCACTGGAATGTACTAGATGCATCATATACCATCTGCTGTACCTACAGCTGATCATATCACCTTGACTGTCACTTTTCTTCCAGCCTGGGTGGAAGTTGAGGAAGGAGGTTAGAGCAAGGATCCGATTGGCAAAGAGCTGCCCAGATGCAATAAGGGAATTTGCTCTTTTATGTAAAAAACAGTCTAAAAATAAAATTCTACATGTGCGTGGTTAATGCTACTATCATTTTACCTCAGAAAACTACACATACTAATTAGAGTAAATGCTATGCTCCTATCCAACAATCTTAAATAAATAGAAGTTTTTTTATCTGTAATGTAACAGGCCAGTTTATTTTTTTCCTTTTTAAAAAATTTTTTTATTATGTTATGTTATTCACCATACAGTACGTCATTAGTTTTTGATGTAGTGTTCCATGAGTCATTGTTTGGTGCCTATAACACCCAGTGCTCCATGCAATACGTGCCCTCCTTACTACCCATCACTGGCCTAGCCCAATCCCCCACCCCCCTCCCCTCTGAAACCCTCAGTTTAACAGGCCACTTTAGAACAATGGGGTAGCTGTGCTCCATAAACTTTTAGGGGCTCAGGTTCCTTTCATCTTGGTCTCCACCATCATTTACAAAGTTGAAGTTTGGGTTGCTGGGTCATAAACAGTCCTGTTTGTGGAAATAAGAACCAAAGTCCAGGAGAAGCAGCTTGTCTTCAAGTCAGAGACAATTTAGATTTAAATAGCTCTCTCTCTCTCTCTCTGTCTCTCTATCCATCCATCCTTTCATAATCCCATCGACCCAACAAATCCTCATTGAACACTGACTATGTACAAAGTATTGTTCTAGGTATTGGAGAAATAGCTGTGAATAAAAAGATGAAAATATTTTTGCCCTAGTGTAGATTCTTTTCTAGGGAGGAAAAACACCTAATAAGCAATTACGGAGAAGTAAAATATTTTGATGATTGTAAGTGCCATGGAAAAAAGCAGGAGGGGGAAATAGGGAATGCCAGGGATGGTGTGTTACTTTAGAGTGGTCAGGCAAGGCCTCACTGATAGATATTTAAGCAGAGATCTGAGGGAGGAAAAGGAGTTGCCGTTCAGATATCTGGTGGAAGGCCATCCCAGGCAAAGGGAACAATCAGTACCAAATTCCTGAGGTGGCACCATGCTTTTTGGTTATGTATCAAGGGGCCAGTAAGACTGGAGAACACTAAGCAGGGGGCAGAACAATAAGAGGTAAAGTCAGAGAAGTAACAAGAGCCTAGCTCATTTAGAACCTTATATGCACCTGATGAAGCTTTTCTCTGTGGAAGGGACGTGCTCTAATTGCTCTGTTGAGAATAGACTACATGACTGAGATCAGGAAGACTGGTTAGGAGGCAATGTCAGTAATCCAAATGAGAGATGATGGCGCCTTGGACCAAGATGGCAGTGGTAAAGATGTAATTGGATTCAGCTGAGTGGGTTTTGAATGTTTTTTTGAAGATAAAGAGAATTTTCTGATGGATTGGATTTGGGTTATAAGAAAGAGGAATCAAGGATGAGACTACATGGTTTCTAAGCTGAAAAGAGAGAAGGACAAATGGGGAAGACTGTGGGAGAAGCAGGAGTGAGAGGGGAGTTTCAGTTGTTCAGTCTTAGACAATCATGTGGAGAGGTCAGGTAGCTAATTGGATACATAACCTACGTTCAAGGAAGGTGTCTGGGCTACAGATGCAATTTGTGCATCATTGGTGTATCAAATGTATTAAATCCATGACTCTAAATAAGATGGTCCAGTACACATAGAGAAATAAAAAATGTATCTTTTTGAATGCTATAGAAATAGTAGCTATCTAAAACTATCAGGCTAGAGAGAAAACTCACTTCAATTTTCAGAAGTACTTAATAAAATTTGGGTTAATTTCAACCAATGACTGATGTTTATGCTAGATCCTGAGGGTTCAGTATGAACAGGATATGTCCCAGTATTTTGGGAACTTGCAGTCTAATGACAAGACAAAGGTATTGAGTTTTTCTCTAATTCATTAACTATATTCTAAAACTTAGGTCAGGAACTTTAGCTGAGAGAGGTTTGGGGGAAAATTCTCATTCATCATATTTTGTAAGGATATCACCACTAAAAGCAACCTAAAATTATGGCAGAAAAGGCATTAGCTAGAAATGTTAAGCATATGTAACAGGGATAGTATTTTTTTAAAATATCACTGTACTTTTCCTCTTTTGCATTTTCATATACAAGACTATTCATCCAGAAACATTGATTTTTATCTGGAAATATTAGGCATGAAATAGGCAGAATGTGAGGAAATAAAGAGCCCACGTTCAGCTTTTTCTCTACCAAAGTAGAACTTTTGAGCATCTGGTTATAAAGCATTCTTAAAGGCCAGAAAAGCCTTGGTGGGGGGGGGATTTTCTAAATTTGTTGAACTCCCAGCTTTACCATGTGCATGAATATGATGTAAGGGAAGATAGTGCTACGTGGTGAAAATCCAACTCACAGAGAATTGGAGAGACTACAAGAGAGAGAAATTAAAGCATGCAGTGGGACACATGCATCCAGGCTTTCCACTGCAGGCCAAACCTGGGTAGTAACATTGAATGAAGGTGGGGAGGTGGGAACATCCAGAGAGAAATGAAGAAATCTGAATATATCTGTGCTAGAGGCTGTTTTCTTAGAACTGGCCAAGGGAAGGGTACAAGTAGCTTTAGGAGAAGCCAGACATTTATTCAGAACCATTTTCAACCATAGGCATGGCAGAAGGCAGGTTTATTTAAGTGGACATTAGATACAATTCAGGTTTCTCATAGCTGCACATAGCATGCAGATGATTCACAAGTATCCATTGGCTTTGGTGAGGAGAGTATGGGGCTTGAAAGAAGAGGTAACAAAGTATAGAGTATTAGAGACCAGAAGCAAGTGGATAGGACCATGAATATCATCCATGGGAACATGATGTTTCATGTGCCTCAGGAGATATGGCAAAGTGCCCTATAGACTCAGCCAGATTACCCTGGATAAACCACCCCTTAACCGAATCCTTTCAAGATCCAGGGTACAGCAAAAGGGACCATAACTGCAGATCCATTACTTTTACCCTCTTCCCCAATCCCCACAAAGGAACCTAATTTACCTCTATATACCCTAGCACTACCCTGGGATAATTCAGGCCTAAGAGAAGGCCTCTGAAAGACTGAGCAGGTTTCCCCAGATAGACTACTTTGAAATGAAAGATAATGTTAAACGGGAAGATAGTAAGAGATACTATTTCTCACAAATATAACCTACAGGGTGGGTGTTCAAAAGTAAGATTAACTCAATTACGGGAAATGGCTACACATTTTAAAAATACATTAGTCATTTGGGTTAATGAGCATCTTTCAAACATATAAAATGAAAAGCTTAATTTTCTTTGCACATTTGAATAATGTAGTGACCTATGTATTAAGTAAGAACCACTAGTCAAGGAAGGAGACTCAGAACACAGAGAAGGAGGACAGGGTAGCCCATGTCAAATAAGAAGAAAGGGAAGTCTCCTTCCCATTTGGAGTGAACGCTGACCACAGAGACTGATGGTCTGTGCTTGTGACTAATATGTTCCTGGTCAAAACTACACCTAATTATATGTATTGGTATGTAAAAATATGCACTATTTGAAGCGGAAAAAGTAAGCTGCAAAACAACATACGTGGTATGACTTCATATATGTGAAAGGAAGTATTGAAACCAAATATGTACATACATAATATGTGTTTTTAAAAACCACACCCAACTCAGTTAATAATGGAATCCACAAACTTCAGAATTTCAGTATAAGCAATAGTGTCACATTCTTCTTTCCACTTGCAGATTCCATGCGTAAGGACCATCTCTGTTGCTCACAGTGGCCAACTAACCCAGTTGGAGATGATCCAGGCTTTACACGGTCAACAGTAAATCAATCCCAAACCAGCAAGTTTCTGCCCTTCTGCCTCTCTTCTGAGCTCCCTTCTTATTTATTTTTTAAGTATTTTTTATTTTTTATGTATTATTGAAGTGTAATTGACATACAATGTTATAGTTGTTTACTCTGATTTGACAACTCTATATGTTACTCACTGCTTACCATGTTAAGTGTAGTCACCACCTGTCACCATACATTATTACAATATTCCTGACTATATTCCGCATGTTGTACTTTTCATCTCTTTGACTTATTTATTTTATAACTGAAAGTTTTACCTCTTAATCTCCTTCACCTGTTTTGCCCATCCCCTAACCTACCTCCCCTCTGGAAACCACCAGCTTGTTCTCTGTATTTTTGAGTCAGCTTGCTTGGGTTTTTGTTTGTTTCTTCATTTGTTTTATTTTTTTAGACTCCACGTATAAGTGAAATCATATGGAATTTGTCTTTCTCTGCCTGACTGACTTTGCTTAGCATTTTGCCCTCAAGGTCCATCTATGTTGTCACAACTGCCAAGATTTCATTCTTTTTTATGGCTGAATAATATGTCATATACACAATGACATATGTATATATATATATATATCTCACATCTTCTTTATCTATTCATCATCCATCAGTGGACACTTAGGTTGCTTCTATATCTTGGCTATTGTACACAATGCTGCAGTAAACATAGAAGTGCATGTATCATTTTGAATTAGTGTTTTTGTTTTCTTTGGGTAAATACCCAGTAGTGGCATTACTGGATCGTATGGTATTTGTATTTTTAAATTTTTGAGACAACTCCATACTGTTTTCCACAATGGTTGCACTTCCATTCCTACCAACAGTGCTCCACATGCTCACCAACACTTGTTATTTCTGGTGTCCCAGACATTCCTGCCAGGAGAGAGAAAAGCTGGAGTGTAGAGATAGCTGACAATCGTGCTAACCATTCAACCCAATAATGTATGGTGACAGGTGGTGACTACAGTTAACATGGTAAGCAGTGAGTAACATATAGAGTTGTCAAATCAGATCACAATATCTCATTGTGGTTTTAATTTGCATTTCTTTGATGATTAGTGATGATGAGCTCTTTTCATGTGACTGTTGGTCGTCTGTATGTCTTCTTTGGGAATATGTCTATTCAGGTATTCTGTCCAAGCTTGTTTTGTTTTGATGTTGAGTTGTTTAAGTTCCTTATGTATTTTGGATATTAATTCCTTATCAGATATATCATTTGCAATATCTTCTCCCATTCACTATGTTGCCTTTTAATTTTGTTGATGGTTTCCTTTGCTTTGCAAAAACTTTTTATTTTGGTGTAGTGCCAACAGTTTATTTTTGCTTTTGTTTCCCTTGCCTGAGTAAACCCATCCATAAATATGTTGCTGAAGCCAATGTCCAAGAACTTACTGTCTATGTTTTCCTTTAGGAGCTTTATAGTTTCAGGTCTCACATTTAGGTCCTTAATCTATTTTGAGTTTATTTTTGTGTATGGTGTAAGAAAATGGTCCAATTTCATTCTTTCGCATGTAGCTGTGCAGTTTCCCCAGCTATTTATTGAAGACACTGTCTTTTCCCTATTGCATATTCTTGCCTCCATTGTAGATTAATTTGCCATATAAGCATGGGTTTATTTCTGGGCTCTTTATCCTGTTCTATTGATCTTTGTGTCTATTTTTGTGCCACTGCCATAGTGTTTTGATTAGTGTAGCTTTATAGTATATTTTGAAATCTAGGACTCTGATACCTCCAGCTTTGTTCTTTGTCAAGATTGCTTAGACTATTTGAAGTCTTTTGTGATTCCATACAAATTTTAGGATTATTTATTCTAGTTTTGTGAAAAATGCTATTGGTATTTTGAGAGGAATTGAATTAAATTTATAGATCCCTTGGGGTACTTAACAAATTTTAATTCTCCCAACCCATGAGCATTGGCATCTCTTTTCCGTTGTTTGTGTCTTCTTCAGTTTCTTTCATCTTATAGAATTATGTCTTAATGTCATATGGCTTTCACCTAGCTCTCTTCTGTTCTGGTAGAAATAAGAAGGGAAAGAAAGAAACAGTAAACACAATTTAGAAAAAAGTTATATGGGGGTGCCTGGGTGGCACAGCGGTTAAGCGTCTGCCTTCGGCTCAGGGTGTGATCCCGGCATTACGGGATCGAGCCCCACATCAGGCTCCTCTGCTATGAGCCTGCTTCTTCCTCTCCCACTCCCCCTGCTTGTGTTCCCTCTCTCGCTGGCTGTCTCTATCTCTGTCAAATACATAAATAAAATCTTTAAAAAAAAAAAGAAAAAAGTTATATGCCTCTGCCTTTATTCTGTTTTTTTTTTTAACTTGCCTTAGAGTAAAACTCTAGAAAGTTAAGATATGAGTTTTGAAATTCAAATCCAAATCAGGGAACTTTTCAGAAATAGGGTATTAAGTTGCTGACTTTTAGCATGTCAGAGCAGAGTCAGGGGAGTACTGTAGAGAAATTCTCCCTGAACAAAATCTGTCTGCCCATTTAACAAATAAGAGATTCATTTGTGTCACTAAGCTCCTTTTAAAAATAGAAAATATTTATTAGGAGAATTACACATTTTCACTGCCCAGTGGAAAAAAGCACGAGACTAATACATTTTCTGGTAATATCTAGCATTGCCACACTAGTATAATGGGGAAATATTGACTGTGGTAATAGATGGGAGTAAAGGAGCATATCTGTTTGTGGTGGGGAGTAGGGAGGAGTGGTGGATACTATGGGGATCTTTGACCTGCTCTGAGGGGTCACTGACCAGATGGAGCCATTGGTCAATAGGGGAACTAGGAGACAGGAGAATTTTTAGGGAGATTGAAGTGGTCCAAAGACAATTGTGTTATATTCTGTGGTTGTCCTAAGTCATCCTCAGGGGGATAACTCTTCATGTCACAGGAAGCCACAGGAAACGTACTCTTATAACTAGTTTATTTAAAATGCTAGAAACTGCCCAAAGTTCTTTCTCAGTTTCCCTATAATATGGAAATCATAGGCATAGTTGAATAATTTCCATGATATTCTGTTTATAATGTGAAGTTCATGATCTTCCTTAACTTCCATCCAACATTGATGTGAGAGTGCAGGTTATTTTCCCCAGAGGTGTTCTTACAAAGTAGAGGAGCAGAACTGGAGAGAGACTTGTTTCTGGAACATGAGGAAGAATTAAGAGAAGACTATGGGGCTTCATAATCCTCTGTGAGTCACTTTAACTGTGTGAGTTTCAAAATCCTATGTGGGTCACTTTAACTGGACTCAGTTAAATTTCTTTCTTTTCTTTTCTTTTCTTTTCTTTTCTTTTCTTTTCTTTTCTTTTCTTTCCTTCCTTCCCTCCTTCCCTCCTTCCCTCCTTCCCTCCTTCCTTAAGGTTTTATCTATTTATTTGACAGAGAGAGAGACAGCCAGTGAGAGAGGGAACACAGGGGGAGTGGGAGAGGAAGAAGCAGGCTCCTAGCAAAGCAGGGAGCCTGATGTGGGGCTCGATCCCAGGATCCTGGGATCATGCCCTGGGCCGAAGGCAGATGCTTAACAACTGAGCCACCCAGGCGCCCCTGGACTCAGTTAAATTTCAAGGTCCTTGCTTCTTGTGTTGGGTTGTATTTTATTTTAGAGCAGCATACCCAGTTTGACAAAAAATTCAGAAAAGCATTCTGAGAAAAAAATTTCCTTAGGAAATAGAAACATATAGTTTTATTAATTTATTGAAGCAAACACCTTGAAATAATCTTAATTTCTAAACCAAATCAACTGAAAATTGTCAAGACTGATTTAGCTAAAATTGCCTTCTGAGCACAATAGTGAAACACACAGGGATGCCTGGGTGACTCAGTTGGTTAGGTGTCTGCCTTTGGTTCAGGTCATGATCCCAGGGTCCTGGGATCAAGTCCCTCATTAGGCTCCCTGCTCAGTGAGGAGCCTGTGTCTCCCCCTGCTTGTGCTCTCTAACTCTCTCTTTGACAAGTAAATAAAATCTTTAAACCCCCACACACAGTTATAGTCAGGGAATTGATATGTGTTTTGCATGGTCCTTTCTTTCTTCACTATTTTGTTATATCCTTATTGCATGCTAGTTCTGGAGAAAGTCAGGAAAGGTCAGTGTTAACTTTGCAAGGGTAGAGATGGTGCAATTCTGCATGAACATGCGTGTGCATGTGTGTGCCCTGTAGATAATAGAATTACACGATCTCTGTGCTCAGGTGGAGTCTTATGACTCATCACTCTGTAGCCAAATCAGCCCCCAAAGACACAAGGGTTCCTGCAAATCTTGGAAATCTTTCTTTAATACTTACTTACCCCTGACCTCCTACTTAGGTTACTGTATGTAGCACCCTTCAGTTTCAGAAACAAATAGTTTTCTATTATAATCTAGAAATACCCAGGTCCCTAAACGAACGTGAGATTTGGGCTATTCAGCAAAATTTTTATTTGCAAAGCACATGCCTGCTAGCCTGTGTGATTGTAGTTGCTATTCATATGAATGTTGGCAACATTTCATTGTGGGGTCAATTATGGTCATTTACCATGATGACATAATAACAACTGCAAAAATGTGAGAGCTAAAGTAGGGTTATTATTACTGTTTGTAAAGTCTGTGTCCCAGATGTTCCTGCCAGGAGAGAGAGAAGCTGGAGTGTAGAGATAGCTGACAATCATGCTAACCATTCAAATCACCAGTGGACTGAACAATTTGCAAGACCAGGATGTAACAAGAGGGATGTAACAAGAGGCTAAAGCTGGCATTCAGGTTGCAGCACCTCCCTCACCTTGAGCTGCCAGCTTTTTCCTTCCCCGCATGTCATGCAGAAACACTCCCACCTCCGCACCCCTGCACTGTATCCCCAGGCTGAAAGAAAAGGAAGAAATACAGGCAGAGCATTTGCCCAGAGAGATGGGCCAACAGCCAATGTCATCCTCTGATATATAACTGAGGAGGAATTTATTTCCAACTAGTAGAGGATTGGGGGGCTCATAAAACTGTATAGCTTCAACCCTATGAAATAAGGTTAGTAAAATACATAAACTCTGATACAGCACTGTGAAGTATGCCTCTAGTCACCTGCAATTCACCAATGACTTCATGATAGATATTCCCAGCACTTGGCTGTTCCTTGTCAGCTGTGACCGGTGTGTGCCTTTTAGCGATGCCCGCCCTCCTCCCCTCCCCCACCTTCCTTTTCCGCCCTGGGCGGAGGAGGTCTGGTGCTAGGGAGCAGTAGGCTTGCTGATTACAGAGATGCTTAGGAGATCCTGCAGCAAGGCTCTTTAGTGATAACACTCTGATAGCAAGCACCGGCATGAGACAAAAGCACAGTACTTGTCGAATGAAAAATACAACATCAGTTGAATAGACGAAAAGGTAATAGAAAAAAAAAACCTAGCTCTAAAAAAAATATCAGCTCTGATGATGCCTATTTTTTTTAATAGCGAAAAAAATCACAGTAGGCAGAAACTCCATTTTTTTTTAACACTTCATACTTCTGTCAGTGTGATGTTGAACAAGTGCCATTAATCAAGAGTGCTTTTATTCATTAGGCACAGTGATGTACTTGAATTGTTACTTTAGTATCATTGTTCGGAGCGTCTGGAAGAGCTTTAAAGCAGGAGGAAACAGCTATAGTTTACAGCTAGGACTGTAAAAGAACTTTCCTACTATTAACCAAATGTTAAACGTGGTAATAATAGTAATAATACCTTGTATTTATACAATGACTGTCTTCTGAGAAACTCAAAGTACTCAACAAACAGTAGTATATTCACTGTCAACAACATCCTTTTGAAGAAAGCTAGAGGAAGGTATTATTATCCTTTTTGCTATCAGGCCAATAATATGTTCTTTGTGTTTACAGTTATCTCTGCTGTGTGCTGCAGGGGAGGTGACAGATGAGAAGGGAAGATGGAGAGATGGTGTATGAGTGGTGGTGGTAGGAGTGGATTGAAGAGTTCTGTGCAGCTTTTGAAGAACTAAGCCAAAGTCAGTCCTTTGCTGTGTAGTGGTTGTGAGGGATTTGGGTAACATGATGGTAAAACTAGTTTCTCTGGGCACTGGGAATTAATTATAGTATACTGTGATCAGAATGCACTAAGGAAACGTACTTGATGTACTCGGACTGCTGGGTCCCTGAGGGCCCCTCAGGTCGAGCGCAGGGGCCCTGACACCCCAGCGGAACCAGAGAGTCATCCTCCTGGGAGAGGCTGGTTCTGGCCCCGCCCAGCGTCCTGCAGCTGATTGGGCCAGGACTAGATCAATCAGATTCCTTCTGTCTGGCATTTGGAAATAGGTTTGGGGGACTCAGGTGAACCTGATGGATTCCTGAACTCTAAAGTGACTGAAAGCCGGGCCTGTGATGACTCTATTTGGCCCATGTGGGAAAGCAACGTAAAAAAGGGAGCAAGAACACTGATTCTGGATAGATGTTCTTTTTCTGTCCCAGTCAGAGCCGTAGCAGGCTTTACGGTCCTATCCCCAATTCTTTCCAGTAAATTATCCATTCAGCTTATGTGTGTGTGTGTGTGTGTGTGTGTGTGTGTGTGTGTGTGTGTTTCTGTTTCTTCCTGGACAAACATATGGGAATGTCCCAAAGTAATCATACTCAAAATACTTTGTAAGGGTAAAGGACCCTCAGTGTATTTTATTTGGAGGGCCGTTGGCCCCCACACATCTAATAGCTTTTGTAGGGAGTTCAGCCCAGCAGAGAACATTTGGTGAAGTTTATAAGTCAGCTCTGAAAAGAGTGACTTTTTTATGTGTGCTTTATTAGCCTAATTCCCTTTCTTCAATCCTTTTTGCTTATTTATTTCCACCCTCTGCAAATTAGTGGATTTTTTTTTTTCACAAACCAACAACTTGAAAGGGCCTAGAAAAGATTGGCCTGCATTTGTGAATCACTTTGATCCAATAAGACAGAGAACAAAAATCTCAACACTTGACACTTGGACCAGACTTTCACGTCTGAGGGGAACACCAGAAGTCTGCTGAGAGAAAAATACTCCAATGCAATATTGCACCCCAAAATTCTTGGTCTCCTGCCCAGGCCAAAGAAGGCCCATTCCAATTCTGTTCCTCTGCACATCTCCTCTTAGTCTTGAAGAATTTTCATATTTACATCTGTAAAACAGGACAATAGGCATAGATTCTCAGAGAAACAGCAATACTCTTAACAATAAGTAAGCAGTAAAGTGCCAATTAAAGACTTCTACAAGATAGTGGACCTGACAAAACAGTGACCCTGGGAGTTTGCTTAGAGGCTGCTACAGGTGGGCCAAAGACCAGAATGATGTAGGCCTTCCCAGCTTTTTAAAACAATGACTTTGGATGGGTTATGGAAGCTTTCTGAGGCTATTTCCTGTCTTCCTTGCTTGTAAAATGGAGTTAACAATAGCTACTATGTAGGCTGTTGCCACAATGAAACAAAATGATGTATATCAAATACAGGCACTGGTTGCAGAAAGGAAGGGAGTTCTGCATATTTTGGGGAGGGCTTATGACAAACTTCACTACTGTAAGTCAGCTACCTCAGTGATTAAATGATGACACTGAGATTCAGCATACATGTTCCCTAGATTTTTTTTTTATATTTGAAATTTAATGATTAAGCCCCAAAAGAGATTCAAGTGAAATTAGATGACTCTGTGTATTGTTACTAAAATAACCAAAGTATTTCATAAGGTGGTTCCAACCTGTAATCCCTCAGCATGAAAACTGAGGATACTAAGAATATCGTGACTTAATGGGCAATAAAGGGACTTCTCTGCACACTCATTTTGGAAAGCTCCACTTGCTGCACAGTAAAAATCATACTTTAGGAGGAGAGAGGGTTGCTGCCATCCTTGAGCAAAGCAGCTGTGTTTTGAAGTGGCTTTAGCGGGTTACATGTACTAACAATTCAAAGGGTCTCCCAATGGATTAAAACTACCAGCAAGAATAAAGCCTCCTACCCTTAGTGCAGCAACCATTCAGGTTCTTAATCAAGGAACTTGAAATATTACAGGATGTGACTTTTTTTTACACTAGAAATGACATAATTCTTTAACATGAATCTGAAGTTATTCCTATGTCCAGAAAGGTCACTGTTTCACCGACCTAGAGCCCAATTTCCCAGGGAAAGCCTGAAAGAGCAATCTCTTTGGGACTTTTAATGGAATTCTGTTACTTCCATCATTTGTTCCACTCATTCAAGAAAATCTAAAAAAAAAATAATCTGTGTTTCAAGTGGTGTTGATGCAGTGATGAGCAAAGTGGCCTTCGTCCTTTCCCAGAGCGAGGGATCTCCCTGTCTCTGTCATCTCAGGCTCCGATCTCTGATCTCACCACTAACAATCTGTAATCTCCACCCTGAGCTTCAGTTTCCCCTTTGGCTTGTGGGCCACTGTACTTTCTTGCGGGAAATCATGGTATTTAGGATAAATTCTAAATTCTTCAGCAAGGAATACAGGGCTATTTATGATGTGGCCCCAACTTAAATCTTGTAACTTCCTTCTTCCAGCCCTGCAGTAATCAAACTTAACTCCTTGCAGTTCTTCGAGGTGATCCTTCTGCTCTTTTCTCCCCCACCCCCTCCCCCTCTGTCCCTCTCTGGGCTGCCCATGGCCTGTATGAGATGTAATTGCTTCCCAGGAGTTCGTTTGTGACATGATAGGGTGAGCAAAAGGAATCTGGTATTGAATCAGCGTACCTACAAAAGGATCACCTGGGGTGAAAGGACCTCAAGAAGTCTTAAGGGAACCACATAAGGGGCGGGCAGAAGGAAGCCTTTGATGAGTCTCCGGGTCAGCTGTGAGGAAGATGATCCAGCCCCGCAGAACCAGTTGTTAGCACTGCCCGCTCTTGGTGACTGCAGCGGGAGAGAGGCCAAGTCCTCTAAACCAGAAGCTGAGCTTGGGGAAAGGTCAGAGAGAGCCAGCGGTGACATTAATGTGGAAACATGAGCTCCTGTCCTGCTGCCGGGGAATCGCAAAACCTTCTTCTGTGACCACATATCACTGGGGAAGTCATGAAAAGAAGAAGAGAACGCCGACACGTCTGAGTAGTAACTCTCCCCAAACAGCATTTACCTAGTGTGCAGTCAGAAAAGACTGAGTTATACTCAATTGGCAAGTTAATTTTTAAAAATATTTTTGCCACTGAGTGAAAACAGAGGTACTGGAACATGATGCAGTCAGCTAAATAACAGGTGTGTGCATGTGTGTGCACACGTGCACGTGCAGTGCAGTGTATCTGAGTCGGTTTTGACTCTGCTCTTCATTTCCTTCTGTTCTACTCATTCGAACTTAGCTCATGCTATGTAATATTGTTATCCACCGCTTGGCTTGCCCCCCAAATAGATTTTAAACTTTTTTGTCAATGACTGTGTGTTACCTCTTGATATCCTCAGATTCTGATGATGTCCTATAGTAGGCTCTCAATATAGTAGTAAATCTGCTTGTATCATGTCATTATTGCTCTAACTGAAGGCTATATGACACACCGGTCTGTGAGAGTGGAGAAAGACCTGGAATGGGTGTGACTCATTTACATCTCCAATTTGAGGAAGTTTTCTTGAGGGAGGTGAGTCTTGAATAAAAGGAATAAAGATGCTGGGAAAATAAGGCTGTCCATGATAGAATGCTAGTTCATGAGAAGCTCGACACCAGGGAAAGGGTAAATGTCCATGGGAACTAACTTGGAGATCAAAACAGACAGGTCTGCAGCAAGAGATAAAAAAAACTATTTTGGGAAAGGAGATGGAAGTGTGATGGTCACTGCCAAGATATTGAAAGCGATGCAGTGTGACCTGGGGACATAGAGGTTTCTCAGCCTATATAGAAGAATGACCAGTGGGACAAGGAGTGGGAAGTATATTTGGTAAAAACATTTGGAATGACTGAAGAAAAGAGAAAAAAGAAGTGAGGGCAATCTGTAAGAAAAGGGTTGGCTTGTTTTTTATTGTTGTTTGTTTTATTTTTTAATGTGTCAGGAAGTGCTTTGCACATAGTGAGTACGAAATAAATGTCAGATGTATGAACAAATGAGTTTATGCATGAACTGAATATATCACTTTAACAAGTTAAAGAAAATATAAAAACTTGTTTTACAGATTAAATGAGTTTATTATATAACATAAACTACAAATAAAAACAGGAGATATAAAAAGATTTATGAATGTTTCTATATAGAATATTGTGTGGTATCAAAGTTATGTCTACTTCCCTTTTATTACCTATCTCTGAAGTATTAGCTTTCAGCATAATTTAATTCATGATTGTAAATGAACATTTTTTATTGGATGGCTGTTGAACTTCAACATACACTAAGTGCTATAGAGAACATCAAATAAGACATTGTTCTTTCTTGGTGGCTTCATAACATAACTTAGGGAGGCCACCTATTTTTTTTTTAATTAATGTGTGTCCATGGCTCATCAAGCATTTTAATATCCCAAAGGCCAAAGATGCACTGCACATTTATATTCAGGTTCTGATATTTATATATTGTAATGTGCTGGGATCCCTATTACTTTCAGTAACACCATCTAGTTCTAAAGGGCAAAGTACACAGAATTCCGAATAAGTTCATCTTTTTCTTTTTCTTCTTTCCTAAAGGAAGGAATGGAAAATTGTTAATATTCTTAAGAATTTTAGAGCAGGGGACAATGGAATGCTCTTTTATTTATTGCTGCGTGCACTAACTACTTGATATTAAGGACTCTTGTTTTCATTATTTCAATTATTTCTTAATTTGAAATGAATCCTTTTAGTCTAATCAGCTGCAACTGTAATCATTAGAAACTGATTAGAAGTGATGCGGAATCTTCATTTTTCTTCGTGGCCTTTACAGAATCATAGGACTTTAGAATTAGAAAGAATCCTAAAGATTATTTATTCCAGTTGTTCCCAATGCCTGCTCATAGACTTATTGCCACAAAACATCAAAAACACAAAGGATATTAAAAACGGAAACTCCTGAGACTCACCTGCCTGAGAGTAATTGAATCAAGATCTGTAGGGTGTGGTCCAGATATCTCTGACAAAAGGGATTCTGATTAGGAGACACCCTGGGAAGTGGTGAATAGAATTGACAATTTTTCAATTAGGGAAAGTGGCTCTCAGATATCAGGTTCATGCAGGTAGATGCTGTCAGAGTTAGAAATAAAATCTGGATTTACCTTTTCTTAGTCTAGTGCTCTTTCAGATATACCACACTGTTGCACATACAAAAGTATTCGTGACATATTTCTTAGTTCTAGGCAACCTATGGCGATGTCAGTTCAAATCCACTACAGTCTATAATAGAATTCTCTTCAAAGTCAGTGTATAAATTGTTTGAAAAAATCATACATTTTTGGTCCATTGGCTTATCTAGATTGCACTTTCATTCAACTTTGCCAGTTTTGACTCTGAATGACATTTGGTTTTATCATAATTCCAATCCATCATCAAAGGATCACTGTTGTCCTCAATGGAGGCTATAATCAAGAATAAGAAACTAAAAAAATAAAATTTGATACATCTTTATGATGGAGTTCTGTATAGCTCTCAAAAATGTCTATTTCATGTGTGATTCCAATTCTGTAAAAATAGCTTAATATTTGTAACAAAATGACCAATGGCCAATATAGCATAGAAGAAAATGTTGACAAAGATCACTTCTGGGCTACAAGATTATCCTAATATATACATTTAATGCTATAAATTCCTCTGAGTCAGGATTCAGCAATTTTTTTTTGGTAAAAATACCAGATAATAAATATTTTAGCCATTGCAGGCCCTATGGTCTCAATTACTCACCTCTGTCATTTTAGCTTAAGTGGTCATAGACAATATGTAAAAAGTTAGAGTAGCTACGTTCCAATAAAACTTTATTCACAAAAATAGCTGATGGGCAGGATTTGGCCCAAGGACTGTAATTTGCAAACTGCTTTAGCTGCATCCCACAATTTTTATGGTGTGTTTCTATTTGTAGTTAGAAATGCTAATTTTAGGGGCGCCTGGGTGGCACAGCGGTTAAGCGTCTGCCTTTGGCTCAGGGTGTGATCCTGGCATTATGGGATCGAGCCCCACATCAGGCTCCTCCGCCATGAGCCT